>NW_022900985.1:139415-192111 GCF_012274545.1 Fukomys damarensis | reverse complement strand
AAAAAAAAAAAAAAAAAAAAAAAAAAAAAAAAAAAAAAAAAAAAAAAATCAGACCCCCCAAATACAAAGATCTCACTCAAAAATGGCATCTGAAATGAAAAAACATTTCTCTGCCAAGTGTAAGCAGCAAATAAATATATAAAAAATGTTCAACTTCACTGGACATTAAAGAGATGCAGATGAAAACAATACTGAGATTGCCCCAGAAAATATGGCTGCTATTGAGAAATAAACCAATAACCAATTCTGGCTGGACTGTGGGGAGAAAGGAACCCTTCTGCATTGTTGGTGTGAGTGCATAATGGTGCAACCACTGTGGAAATCAATATAGAGGTACCTCAAAGAACTAGGATTAGAGGTTCCATTTGACCCCGCTAACACTCTGCTTGGTATCTGTCCAAAAGAATTAAAAGAATCATACCAGAGTGATATATATGCATCTATATTTGCAGCAATACAATTTTTAATAGCTTAAATTTGGAAACAATCCAAATGCCCATCAACTGGAAACTGGATAAAGAAGATGTGGCTTTTCTATAAAATTTTTCTATAAAATGGAATACTACTCCATCATAGGGAATGAGAAACTAAAAATATTTATAGCTAAATGTATGGACATTGAGGCTGTACTCTTAATTGAAATAAATATGACTTACAATTTAAATACTGAATAATTTCTCTGGTGTGAAAAAAGTGCAAATAAGGTTCAAATGGCATAATTGAGAGGGTAAAATAGGAAGAAAATTGCTAAAGGGAAAGTGGGAAGGAGAGGGCAAAAGAAGGGGAAAATGTGAAAAGATGGAAACAAAGTTTTTTAAATAGGGAAGTGTTAAGGGGTGAAGGTAGAGCAGGGGTATGGGGAATAAATAAGAACCAAGAAATATTAGGTAAAGGTACATGATCCCAGTGATAAATGTAACTCCATTGTTTGCTTTAAATGTAGCAATAAAGTTTTGTTTGTTTTTTTTTAACTGAGAAAGGAAGACAACTTTATTTGGGAAGCAAGTTATTTTAACTCTGTGTATTTTTTTGTTTGTTTTGTTTGGGTTTGGGTTTTTTTCATCTTTAATTGCATTTATTGGTACATTTTAGGGATACAGTACAGTTACATTCATTCTGCACATTGAACAACAAACTTCTGAATAAACAATGAGTAACAGAGAAAATTAAACAAAGTATCAGATAGTTCCTGCAATTAAACAACAATGACAATACAACATATTGGAATCTATGGGATACTATAAAAGCCTTTTTATGGGGGAAATTCATAGCAGTGATTATGCATATTAGGAAAATAAAACATGCTCAAATAAACAATCTAATGCTGAACCTGAAACTTCTAAAAAAAAAAAAAGAGCAGGATAAACTCAAAGCTCATACAAGAGAGGAAACTATAAAGATCAAAGCAGAAGTCAATGCAATGGAGACAAAGAGAACCATACAAAAATTTACTGTAGCCAAGAATTGGGTTTTTGAAAGAATAAACAAAATTGGCAAACCCATAGCCAACCCCATGAAAAATAGGAAAGATCCAACTCCATTCAATTAGGAATGAAAAGGTTGAAATTACAACTGACCCAGATGAAATCCAATCATCAGTTACTACTTCAAGAAGCAATATGTCAATAAGGAAAATACAGAAGAAATCAAGAGATTCCCTGGATACATATGAATTGCCAAAGTTGATCAAAGATGATAGAACAATTCTAAACAACACAATATCAATCAATGGAATTGAAAACATAATTAAAAAGTTACCAAGTAAAAACATTCTGGACCCTGATGGCTTCACTTCTGATTTCTACAAGACATTTAGAGATGAAGTACTACCACTACTATTTAAAAACTTCAGTGAAATTGAAAAGAAAGCAAGAAATATTCATTTCAGGAAGCATGCATCACATTTAATCCCCAAAGTGAAGAAAGACCCCATCAAACAAGAGAACTATAGGACAATCACACTAATAAACACAGATGCAAAAATCCTTACTATGATAATGGCAAATATTATGCAGAAGATCAGATTGGAATACAGATTGAAGTAGTAAAACAGAAACACTAAACTGGCTGGAAGAGAGATTAGGTACAACTCTTAAAGACATTAGTGTATGAAAACACTTGTTGAAACTTACCTCAGTCACCTGTGAACTAGCACAAAGATGAGGTGACTTTGTGTCATGGAGTTGTTTTTGCATCTTTCAATCTGTTCCACTGGTCATCAGCTCTCAGTCTTTACAAGTGCCATGCTGTTTTTATCCCAGTAACTTTAAAGAATACATTCGATTTGAGGATTACAATACCTCTGCCTAGTCTTTATGGCCTAGAAATGCTTTTGCTAGTCTAAGTCTTTTCTTTTTGTTTTTAATTTTATTGAGTTTATTGGTACATTTTAGGGATACAGTTCAGTTACATTCATTGTTGGGATCATGTACCTCTACATGGCAAGTCTTGATTCTCATTTTTTTCCCCGTACCTCTGCCCTCCCTTTACCCCCTCTTCCCCTCCCCATCTACAAACACTTTATTTTCATCTTTTCAATCTCTCACATTTTTTTCTTTTCCCTTTTTGTTCTTCCCCTACACATCACACCTTCCCTACACCTTTAGCTCCTTTCTTCCAATTTCTAAATGTCAGTAATTTTACTAGAATCTTTTGCATTATTGCAGAATATTCACACCAGGGAAACTATTTGGTATTTACACATGTGTGACTTATTTATTTCACTTAGGAGTATATCTTCAATATGTATCCATTTTCCTAGGAATGAATCTATTCTCTCACTCTTTATGGCTGAGTAATATTCCATTTTATAGAAAAACCACAACTTCTTTATCCACTTTTCAACGGATGGGCAAATAGGCTGTTTCCAAGATTTAGCTATTACAAACTGTGCTGCCATAAACAAGGGTGCACATACTTCTCTGTGATATGATTCTTTTAGTTCTTTGGAAAGATACCCAGCAGAGGGATGGCTGGGTCAAATGGAACCTCCAGTCCAAACTCTTTGAGGTATCTCCATATTGATTTCCATAGTGGTTGCACTAGTCTGCACTCCCACCAACAATGGAGAAGGGTTCCTTTCTCCCCACAACCCCGCCAACATTTGTTATTGTGTGATTTCTTGATAGCAGCCATTCTTTGTGGGGTGAGGTGGAATCTCAGTGTTGTTTTCATCTGCATCTCTCAAATGACCAGTGATGTGGAACATTTTTTCATATATTTTCTTGCTGCTTTTACTTCTTTGTATGAGAAATGTCTGTTCATTTCGGATGCCCATTTTTGGATCGGGTCTTTATATTTGGGGGGACTGATTGTTTTGAGTTCTTTATATATCCTTGATAATAGTCCTTTGTCTGAGGTACAGCTGGTAAAAATTTTTTCCCACATTGTAGATTGTCTCTTAGTTCTGCTAATGGTTTCTTTTGAAGTACAGAAGCTTTTTAGTAAGATGAGATCCCAGTTGTTGATTCTTTCTGCTAGTTCCCGTGCTACTGAGGATTTGTTCATAAAGTCTTTTCCTATACCAATGTCTTCCAGAGTTCTGCCTAACTTACTTTCCAGCAAGTTTAATGTTTCTGTTTTAATATTTAGATCTTTAATCCATTTGGATTTTAATTTAGTGCATGGCGAAAGATAAGGGTCTAATTTTAATCTGTGACAGGTTGATATCCAGTTTTTCCAACACCATTTATTAAAGAGGCTATCTTTCCTCCACTGAGGATGGTGAGCTCCTTTGTCGAAGATGAGGTAGCTGAGTACATCTGCATTTGTTTTTGTGTCTTCCAGTCTGTTCCATTGATCCTCAGGCCTATTTCTTTGCCAGTACCATGCTGATTTTATCACAGTGGCTTTGTAGTATAGTTTCAAATTGGGAATTGTTACACCTGGTGCCATGTGACTGTTGCCTATAATGGCTTTTGCTATTCTAGGTCTCTTGTGGTTCCAAATGAATTTTTGGATTCTTTTTTCTAGTTCTGTGAAATATAGTGTTGGAATTTCAATTGGCATTGCATTGAATGTATATAGCAGTTTCGGTAGTATGGCCATTTTCACTATGTTGATTCTTCCTACCCAGGAGCAGGGGATATCTTTCCATTTTTTTATATCCTCTTCGATTTCTTTTTTCAGAGTGCTGTAGTTTTCAGTGTAGAGATCTTTTGTTTCTTTTGTTAGATTGATTCCTAGATACTTCATTTTTTTGGATGCTATTGTAAAAGGAATTTTTTCCCTTATTTCTCTTTCTGTCTGTCTGTTATTTGTGTATAGAAAGGCTATTGATTTTTGGGTATTCACCTTGTATCCAGATACTTTACTGAATCTGTCAATTAAGTCTAGAAGTTTTTTGGTGGAGTTTTTTGGATCTTCAATGTAGAGTATCATATCATCAGCAAATAATGATAGTTTAACTTCTTCCTTTCCTATCTTTATTGCTTTAATTTCTTTCTCTTGTCTAATTGCTGTGGCTAATGTTTCCAGAACTATATTGAAGAGAAGTGGCGATAGTGGGCATCCTTGTCTTGTTCCTGATTTTAACATGAAGGTTTTCAGTTTTTGGCCATTCAATATGATGTTGGCTGATGGTTTTTCATAAATAGCCTTTATTAAATTGAGGTATAGACCATCTATTCCAATTTTTTGCAGGGTTTTTATCATGAATGGGTGTTGAATTTTATCAAATGCTTTTTCTGCATCTATTGAGAGGATCATATGGTTTTTGTCCTTGACTTTGTTAATATAATGTATTACATTCACTGACTTTCGTATGTTGAACCACCCTTGCATCTCTGGAATAAATCCGACTTGGTCATGATGGATGATCTTCTTAATAATCCTCTGTATTCTGTTTGCTAGTATCTTATTAAGGATTTTTGCATCTATATTCATTAAGGAGATTGGTCTGTAGTTCTCCTTTTTGGTTGTATCTTTCTCTGGTTTGGGAATCAGAGTGATACTTGCTTCCAGGAATGAATTTGGAAGTATAGCTTCTCTTTCAATTTCATTGAAAAGTTTGAAGAGTAATGGTAGTAGTTCTTCTCTAAATGTCTTGTAAAATTCAGCAGTGAATCCATCAGGGCCTGGGCTTTTCTTTGTTGGTAAGTTTTTAATTACATTTTCAATTTCACTGATTGTGATTGGGGTGTTTAAAATGTTTTTATCTTCTTCGTTCAACTTTGGTAATTCATAAGTATCTAGAAATCTGTCCATTTCTTCTGTGTTTTCCATTTTATTAGAGTACAGGTTCTCAAAGTAGGTGTTCATGATCCTCTGGATTTCTTTCGGATCTGTTGTGACTTCGCCTTTTTCATTCCTAATTGCATGGATCTGAGCCTTTTCTTTCCTTTTTTTGATAAGATTAGCTAAGGGTTTGTCAATTTTATTTATTCTTTCAAAAAACCAGCTCTTTGTTTCATTTATTTTTTGTATCGTTTTCTTAATTTCAATTGCATTGATTTCTGCTCGGATCTTTATAATTTCCTCTCTTGTTCGAGCTTTGGGTTTTTCTTGCTCTTGTTTTTCTAGGAGTCTAAGTTTCATCGTTAAGTTGTTTATTTGAGCCCGCTCTGTTTTCCTAGTGTGGGCATTCAATGTTATGAATTTTCCACGTAGAACTGCTTTCATTGTGTCCCAAAGATTCCTGTATGTTGTATTGGCATTCTCATTTATTTGTAAAAACTGTCTAATTTCTTCTTTAATTTCCTCTGTAATCCATTGATTGTTTAGGAGAGTGTTGTTCAGTTTCCATGTGCTTGTGAAGTTTCTATAGTTTCTTGTGCTATTGATGTCTAGTTTGATTGCACTATGATCTGATAATAAACAGGGGATGACTTCAATTTTTTTGCATTTATTTAGACCTGTTTTGTGAGCCAGTATGTGGTCTATTTTGGAGAATGATCCATGTGCAGCCGAAAAGAATGTATATTCTGGTTTTTGGGGGTGGAATACTCTATAAACATCTATTAAGTCCATGTGTTCCAAAGCTTGGTTCAGTTCTATTATTTCATTGTTGATTTTCTGCCTAGTAGATCTGTCAATTTGTGATAGTGGGGTATTTAAATCCCCCACTACAATTGTATTAGTGCTTATTTGGTTTTTCATGTTACTTAATATTTGTTTTATATAGTTGGGGGCATTTATATTTGGTGCATATATGTTTATGATTGTCAGCTCTTCCTCTTGAATTGTTCCCTTTACAAGGATGTAGTGTCCTTCTTTGTCTCTCTTAATGAGTTTTGGTTTGAAATTTACTTTATCTGAGAATAAGATTGCTACCCCTGCTTTTTTCTGGACTCCTGACGCATGGAGAATTGTTTTCCATCCTTTCACTTTCAGTCTATGGACTTCCTTTTGCACTAGGTGTGTTTCTTGTATACAACATATTGTTGGATTTTGCTTCTTAATCCATTCTGCCAATCTGTTTCTCTTGATTGGTGAATTGAGGCCATTAACATTGATGGTTACAACTGATATATTTTGACTTATTCTTGTCATGTTTTTGTCCATTTGTTGACTCTTTTTACTTTTTCTCCCATCTCCTTTTAGTTTCTTGCCTTGCCTATTTGATTTGGTCTGTTGGGCCTCATGTTATTGTGAATTTCGTTGTCCTTTTCTAGGATATTGTTTAGAATTCCTTGCAGTGCTGGTTTGGTGTTCATGAAATTTCTCAGGTGCTCTTTGTCGTGGAAGTATTTTATTTCCCCATCTATTTTGAAAGAGAGTTTTGCAGGATACAAAAGTCTAGGTTGGAGATTCTTTTCTTTTAGGACTTGGAATACCTCACTCCAGGCTCTCCTTGACCTAAGGGTTTGTGTTGAAAAGTCTGCTGTGATTCTAATGGGCTTCCCTTTGCATGTGATTTGTTTCTTTTCTCTTACTGCTTGTAGTATTTTGTTTTTCTGTTGGATTTCTGGAATCTTGATTATTATATGTCTAGGTGTAGATTTTTTTTGATCGTGGCTAGTTGGGGTTCTATATGCCTCACTTATCTGTATGTCTAATTCTTCCCTTCTGTTTGGGAAGTTTTCTGTCATTAATTCTGTGAAGAGCTTTTTTATATCATTTGTGTTTTCTCCTGTTTTTTCATGAATTCCTATCAGTCTTATGTTATTTTTCTTTGTATCGTCTAGGAGTTGTTGGATTGATTTCTCATGATCCCTTACTGTTTTTAATAGACCTCTTTTTTCACGGTCACTGACTGCTATCCTATCTTCTATATCTGAAATTCTATCTTCGCAATCTTTTATTCTGTTTCGTACACTTTCAATAGAGTTTTTAATCTCCTGGATATCTGTTTGAATCTGTTTTATGGATTCCATTTCTTTCCTCTGTTGGGCATTCATTGTTTCCATGTCTTTCTTATGCTGAGTCTTCATGGCTTCTATCACAGTCTTGAGCTCATCTATTTTTTTCTCAGTTTCTGCTCTAGAGTCTCGAATCATGACTTCTATTTTGCTCATCATCTCTCTGGCTAGCTGGGAAATTATTTCTGATTTGAATTTTTCTAGAGCCTGATTGATCAATTTTGTTACCTCCTGTGCTATGGGTCCAGGGAGTCCTGTTGGTTCACTATCAGACTTTTCATCCTCATTTGTCCTACTATTTGCTATTGGTGAACTGGATATTTGTTTTTGTGTCTTGCTTAAGTGTTTTCTCATTTTTATTTTTATTGTTGGGTTGTCCTTCTTTAATTTCTGGGTATTACTTAAATCTTCCTAATATAGTTGCGTTTTAGCTTTTGAGTTTCTAATGACTCATAGACATTCTCGTTTTCATAATATCAGAGAAAACAACTCTTTAAATCAATCACCACTCTTTGTCCCAATTGATACATTCAGCAGCCCAATAGGATCAGGCACAGCTTGCCAACTGACCACTTATGGTAGTCATTAATGTATCACCTTTAACTCATGTGAATTAGATTAATTTCAAGAAGCAGCTCATAGTATGTTTGCAGTGAATATTCTTTTCAATATGGCATCTTTACCATTTAGGATGGGGGGTTCGACTTAGAACAAGAGGATTAGATAAGTGAAAGAATTAGAGCAGGTTTGAAGTGAATCCAGAGGTTGTAGAATTACCTTACTATCTTTACAAAGCTATTAAGTTCAGGGGGGATAGAGAGAGTGCAGGAATAAGGACAGGAATATATCCCCTTAACAGTAACAGGCGCTTGCCTTCCCTTGAAGGTACAGAGCCATGAGTGAGGTAAAATGACTGGAGAAAAGAACATAAAGAGAAACCCGTCCTAAAAACAAAAAATAAAAAAAGAAGTCTGAGTTCTTCAGGAACTGGAATAAAAAGGGAGATGAGGGACACTATGGTGGAGCAAGAGACTGAGTTGGAGAGACAGGACAGAAAAAAGAAAGAAATTTTAGGGTGGAAAGAGGAAAAAAGAGAAAAGAGAGAGGGAAAGAAAAATAATTTGAAGGTCCTCTTTCAGGCTATCTCTGATCTCATATTATACCACATGCACAGTCATATGCAGAACCCAATCCCCTGGTCTTAGCTAGCCAATGGCTGTTCCTCATGACTGAGACTGAACACAATCTACAAGGCCTAACTTTAATTTCTTTACCCTCAGGGTTGAACTCCACTCAGTTCTATTACAGGTTTCCCCTGCCCTTTCTTCAAAGATGTTCAAAGTTGGGAGCTCAGAAAACTACCCTTCATGGGAACCTCTGCCTCTGCAGAGTTGGTCTAAGGACTGGCCCGATCAGGAGTTTTGAGAATGGGGTGGGGGTGTCATGTGAGTGTTTCAAGGGCACCCGCACAGCTACCTTCTTTCCTGGGTCTGTTGTCGCGCATGCTGGGAGCTCACGCTCATGCCGCCGGATGATCTCTAGGTCTTTTCTTTTCTTAATTAATTGTTTGTATTATTTTCTCAAGGTCTGTTAAGTATACTCTTGGAATTTCAATTGGGATTGCACTGAATCTGTATTGTAGAAATACTGGAAGTATGTCCATTTTCATTATGTTGATTCTTCCTATCCAGGAGCAATGGATGTTTCCATTTTCTGATATCCTCTTCTATCTCTTTTCTCAGAGTGATATAGTTTTCACAGTAAAGGTCTTTAATTTATTTCATTAGGTGGATTTCTAAGTAATCTATTTTTTTGGGCACTGTTGTGAAATGAATTGTTTGTCCCAATTCTCTCTCAATGAGTCTGTTTTTCCATACAAAGGAAAGATACTGATTTTTGTGTATTAAAATTGTATCCAACTAATTTGCTGACTTTGGTTATTAAGTCTAGAGCACTTTTGGATGAGTTCTTGAGGTCTTATATATAGAAGATCATGTCATCTGCAGATATGACAATTTGATTTATTCTTTTCCTTCATTTATTACTTTTATTTCATTCTCTTCTCTCGTGGCTGTGGCTAATGTTTCCAAAACTATATTGAACAGCAGTGGTGATAAAAGACATCCTATTTTTTCCTGATTTTAGCATAAAAGGTGAAAGATTTCAGTGTTTACCATTTAGTATGATATTGACTGTTGGGTTTTCATACATTGTTTTTATTGTATTGAGGTAGAAACCACTTACTACAATTTTTAGAGGATTTTATGATAAATGTGAGAGATTTTTCTCAAAAGCTTTCTCTGCAACTTTTGGCATGATCATGTTGTTTTGTCCTTGGCCCTATTAACTTAGTGTGTTACATTTATTTATTTGAATATGTGGCATCATGCCTGTATCCCTGGGATGAATCCCACTGGGTCAGGGTGTATGAACTTTTTCACTATCCCCTGCATTCTTTTGTGATTATCCTACTAAAGATTTTTGCATCTATGCTCATTAGTGAGATAGGCCTATAGTTCTTTTTTCACATAGGTCTCTCTGATTTAGGGATCAACATGTTGCTTGCTTCCAGGAATGAATCAGGAGTATTGCTTCCCTTTTAATTTAACTGAAGAGTTTAAACAGGAGTAGAAGTAGTTCTCTAAATGTCTTGCAAAATTCACCAGTGAAGCCATCAAGGCCCTGAATTTTCTTAGTTGATAATTTTTAAATTACATTTTCAATTTCATTGATATTATGTTGTTTAGAATTGTTAGGGTCATCTTTGATCACCTTTGGTAATTCATATGTATCTATGAATCTGTCCATTTCTTCTGTATTTTCCATCTTATTGGCATATTGGTTCTCAAAGTAGATATTTATCCTCAGACTTTCCACTGGGTCAGTTGTAATTTCACTCTTTTAACTCATAATTATATGGATTTGGGCCTTTTATTTCCTTTTTTGGCCATGGGTTTATCAATTTTGTTTATTTTTTCAAAATACCAACTCTTGGTTACATTGATTTTTTTTTTATGGCTTTCTTTGTCTCCATTGCATTGACTTCTGCTCTGATCTTTATAATTTCCTGTATTGAGTGAGCTTTGGGCTTGTCCTGCTTTTCTTTTACTAGAAGCTTGAGGTTCAGCATTAGGTTGTGTAATTGAATTCTCTTTGTTTTCCTAATATAAGTATTTACTGCTATGATTTTCCATAGTAAGACTGCTTTCATTGTGTCACATAGATTCCAATATGTTGTATTGTCATTGTTTAGTTGTAGAAACTCTGATTTCTTCTTTAATTTCCTCTGTGACCTATAGATTATTCAGAAGTGTGTTCAATTTCCATGTATTTATGGAATTTTTCTGGTTTCTCTTGCTATTGACCTCCAATTTAATCACACTATGATCTGATAATGTTTAGGGAATAAGTTTAGTTCCTTTGCACTTAAAAGTGTTCAATGAGCTATTTTATAGTCGTTTGGAGAACAATCCATTTGCAGCTGAAAAGAATGTGTATTTGTGGGATGGAACACTCTGTAAACATCTGTTAAGTTCATTTCTTCAAGAGTTTGAGTTCTCATATTTTATTTTCTGTCTGGTTGATCTATTTGTGACAGGTTAGTACTGAAGTCTCCCATAACTATTGTATTAGTGCCTATATGATTTTTCATGTCCATGTTTGTTTTATATAGTTAGGCACACTTGTGTTTGGTGCATATATATTTATGATTTTCACCTCTTTCTCTTGGACTTTCTCTTTTACAAGGATATAGTGCCCTTCTTTGTCTCTTATACAGTGTTAATTTGCAATCCACTTGGTCTGCACAGAGGATAGCTACTCTTGATTTTATGGGGGTTTCTGTCACATGGAGTATTGTTTTCCATCCTTTAACTTTCAATGTATGAGTTTCATTTTGAATAGTGTTTCTTATATGCAGCATATTAATGAATCTTGCTTCTTGACCCATTCTCACAGTCTGCTTCTTTTAATTGGTGGCCTGAGACTATTAACGATTGTTTTAACGGATATGTATGGACTTATCCTTGTCACAACTTTTTTTGTTGTTGGATTCCCCCCCTCCCTTTGCATTTAATTTCTTACTGTTCCTAATGGATTCATTCTGCTGGGCTTCCTGGGGTTGTGATCTTTGTTTTCTATTCCTAGGATGTTGTTTAAATTTTTTGGAGTTCTGGTTTGGTATTCATGAAGGTCCTAAGGTGCTCTTTGTCATGAAAGTATCTTATTTCTCTGTCAATTTTAAAAGATAGTTTTGTGCAGGGTACATCAATCTTAGTTGGATGTTGTTTTGTTTTGTTTTGTTTTGTTTTTTAGTGCTTGAAATACATCACTCCACACTGTTCTTGCCTTATGGGTTTGAGTTGAGAAGTCTGCTGTGATTCTGCTAGGCTTTCCTTTGTATTGATTTGTTTCTATAACTGCTTTTAGAATTTTGTTCTGCTGTTGGGCTTCTGGAATCTTAACTATTATATGTGTAGGGTTTTTTATCATGGATAGTTGGAATCCCAAAAACTTCACTTATCTGTATGTCAGGTTCTTTTCCCTGTTTGGGAAGTTTTCTGCCATTATGTCTGTGAACAGTTTTTTTTGAGAATTTTTGTTTGTTTGTCATCTGCACTCTCTCCTGTTTCTACTTTAACTCCAATCTGTTTCATGTTATATTTCTTTGACTCATCTAGCACTTGCTAGCTAGTTGATCTCTCATGGTCCCTTATTATTTTTAAGATATTTTTGTCTTTTCCTCATCACTAATTGCAATCCAACCTTCTATATCTGAAATTCTGTCCTCACATTGCCTCACTCTGCTGTGTGAACATTCACTGGAGCCATTAATATTTTAGAAATCTGTTTCAATCTCTCATGGATTCAGTTTGTTTTCTATGTTGTGATTTCAACATCTTTCAAGGCTCTTCTAATTTTTTATTGGTGCTGCTCCAGGTTGATTAATCATGTCTTGCACTATGGTCGCAATCTCTGCTGTTATCTGAGATATAATTTCTGATTTCTTTTTGTCCAGATCCTCTTTTCTTGCAAGTTCAGGAAGTCCAGGTGGTTGAATATATTATTCCATCTTGTTTCCTTTTGGATTATGTTAGGTGATCTGCAAGTCTGGTTTTTACCCTTGTTTCCATATCTTCCCACATCAACAGATACAGCCTGCTGTGCCTTTTTTGAGGTAACTTTTTGATCACCCAGTGCTCTTCAATTCTCATCATACTCCATCTTAAGCCTGAATACAAGCTCCTTCATTCAACCACATATGAAACTGTAAATAATCATTCATGAAAGACAAGCATGAGACATAATATTCCAATCATGTGGGATCCAGTCCTCAGAGGGAGTCTATCATGCCTTTAGCAATTCCAATATATAAAGCACAGTTAGCCAATTTACTGAGGTAGCCTTTTTTAAACTCTTCAAAAATTTGCAAACCCATGGTCTCATATGCAGGAGTTTGATGATTACATAAAATAGGAAAAGCCAACTGAATATCAGGGTCATCACATTTTTTAGCACTTTCTCTAATATTTTTTTTTCTAACATTTATTTACTTTATTGGTCCATTTATTTTATACAATATAATGGCATTCATTGTTGGAAATTTGTATCTTTGAATAACCAATCCTTTTTTTTTCAGCTTTAATTGAGTTTATTGGTACATTTTAGGGATACAGTACCGTTAACATTCATTGTTGGGATCTTGCACCTCTACATGACAAGTCTTGATTCTCATTTTTTCCCCTTACCCCTGCCCTCCCTTCACCCCCTCCTCCCCTCCCCATCTACAAACATTTTATTTGCATTTTTTCCTTATCTCACATTTTTTTTCTTTTCCCTTATTACCCTTCCTCTACCCATCAGACCTTTCCTACACCTTTAGCTCCTTTCTTCCCATTTCTAAATGTCAGTAATCTTGTTAGGATCTTATGTATTACTGTAAATTATTCACACCAGGGAAACTATTTGATATTTACACATGTGTGACTTATTTATTTCACTTAGGAGTATATCTTCAATATGTATCCATTTTCCTATGAATGAATCTATTTTCTTGTTCTTAGTGGCTGAGTAATATTCCATTTTATTAAAAAAACCACATCTTCGTTATCCAGTTTCCAACAGATGGGCAAATGGGCTGTTTCCAAGATTTAGCTATTACAAACTGTGCCGCTATAAACATGGGTGTGCATACTTCTGTGATATGATTCTTTTAGTTCTTTTGGAAAGACACCCAACTGAGGAATGGCTGGGTCAAATGGAACCTCCAGTCCAAGCTCTTTGAGGTATCTCCATATTGATTTCCATAGTGGTTTCACCAGTCTGCACTCCCACCAACAATGGACAAGGGTTCCTTTCTCCCCACAACCCCACCAACATTTGTTATTGTGTGATTTCTTGATAGCAGCCATTCTTGGTGGAGTTAGGTGGAATATCCATGTTTTTCATTTGCATCTCTCAAATGATCAGTGAGGTGCAACATTTTTTCATAATTTACTTGCTGCTTTTACTTCTTTGTCTGAGAAATGTCTGTTCATTTCAGATGCCCATTTTTGAATAGGGTCTTTATATTTGGGGGGGGATGATTGTTTTGAATTCTCTATATATCCTTGATAATAGTCCTTTGTCTGAGGTACAGCTGGTAAAAATATTTTTCCCACATTGTAGATTGTCTCTTAGTTAAATAATCAATCTTGATTCCTATTTTCCCCATTCTCTACCCTCCCTTTAACACCTCCCTCTCTTACAATCTAAAAAGACATTATTTCAATTATTTTTCATTTTCTCATAATGATTCCATTCCCTTCTTTCCACTATGTTTTCTGTTTCCCCTTCCTCTTTGTCCATTTTCTTCCTATTTCACATTACCTACTACACCTTTTCGCCCTTATTTACACTTTCAGTTTTTCACACTAGAGAAATTATTCAATATTTATATGTGTGTCCTAATTAGATCACTTAAGAGTGTCACTTCCATGTGCATCCATTTAGCTATAACTGTCTTTATCATTTTTATGGCTTAGTAGTATTCCATTTTATTAAAACACACACACACAAACATTTTCTTTATCCATTCTCCAGTTGATGGGTAGTTGGGATGCTTGAAATAGCAAATAAACATATGGAAAAATATTCAACAACACTAGTCATTTGAGAAATGCAAGTGAAAAAAATAATGATTCCACTCTCCCCAGAAAGAGTGAAAAAAAATTTTTTAAGTGCTATGATTCCACTCTCCCCAGAAAGGCTACTATCACAAAATCAACCAATAACAAATGCTGGTGTGGCTACAGAGAAAGAGGAACACTACTCCATTGCTGGTGGGAGTGTAGATTGGTGCAATCACTGTGGCAAGTAGTATGGAGATAACTCAAAGAACTAGGATTAGAGGCCCTAGTTTGATCCAGCTATTCCCTTGCTGAGTATCTTCTCTAAAGAATTTTAAAAATCATACCACAGTGATATATGTGCACCCATGTTCATACCAGCATAATTTGTAGTGATCCCCACCACTTTTTTTGGTACTGGGGATCAAATTCAGGATCCTGTGCTGGGCATTTAGCTCTCAATTCTTGACAAAGGCATAATGACATTATGTTGTAAAACTGCTTCTGAGTGTAATGAACAATCCCTGACTCCCTCCTCCTCCAATTCAGTAAGAGGCACTTCCAGGCACCAAGGGAATTGTAGCAGTAATGGGAGGGTGAGGAGCTAGGGGTTCTTTCTTGTCTAAATGTTTTTTCTGACACAGGAAAAATCTTTTGTCCTTCAGCCTTCACACTTTTTAAAGTATCATGATCTAATTCATATTTGCACAAAGAATTCATATTCATGCAAAGAAGCCTCAGCAACAAGATGAATGTCCTATTTCAGTTTCACTTTTCTTTCAGCCACTCCAAGACTACAGGAACTAAAGCCCAAATTGGCCAGAAATCCACAGGGATGTGTTCACTCTGTCTAAGAGCTTTTTGAAGATTTTCTTTTCCTCTCATCCAAACATTTACATCAAGAGGCCCAGAGGCAGAGAAACCCAGGACTATATTTCACATAAAAAAAAATTAATTTCAAGATTGAGTGAACACACTCTATTCACTTTCAATAAATGAGGCAATAACATAACAAAAGTAGTATGTTTACTATTAAGTTGCCCCATAACCCTCTTGTAATAATCAAAATCCCATATTACTCAGGATAGGGTAAGTTTCCCTCTGATCCATCTCTCATGGTGAAATCTGATCCTCTTTCAATTCAGGTTTCATGTCCTTTAAACCCCACATTCCGGCTCCAGCTGTCATGGGTTCCAAAGGGAAATGGACTTACTTAGAAAAGAAAGACACAGAATAGTGTGGCACAGGGTGTCAGACCTCAAGTAGCTAAGACCCAGATCTTTATTTGTCCCTTCTCTTTATATCTTATACAGTGAACTGCTACATATCACTAGTCATAGCCTAGATTAATCATTATGCAGAACTCAAAGTCTCACTTCTACTCCACAGAGTGTGAACAGCCAAAAGACCTCCATGACGCTGAGTCCTATAGCCCAAGGATGGCTCCAGAAGCAAGACCCAGGGCCTTACTTCTGAAAGCCAGGAACAGCCAAAAAAACCTCCATGATGCTGAGACCTATAGCTCAGCAAGGCTCTGGGAGCCCAACAGAAGAATAAGAGTCACCCAGGAAGGAACACACCAGGCTAGATGGTAAACAGACCTTTACTAGTCTGTCCAGACTGGCACTCTGGGAATCAAGTAGCTGGCTCAGAAAGGCGCCAGCTCAGGGCCTGAGGTCCACTTTATAGGGGAGTAAAAAGGGGGTTAACACTTTAAGCTTGCAGGCAGGTCACAAAGATCTGCTGATTTGAGCTGGTGGTCAGCAGTCACGTACTCGGCAGTCACACATTGATGATTAACAGATACCTATAGGATGGTTCAAAGTCCGCCAAGACATTTAGGATGAGCAAACAGTTTTGACAATTAACTTGGGGTCTCTATGTATCTCAGAGTCTAGAACCATTAATTTACATGTTAATCAGGATCCGGACTTTAAAAAGTACAAGATTGCCTTACATTCCTAAGCCAGGGATAGAACAAAGGTCAGGGCAACAGCTACAATTGGAGGGGGTTAGAGCACTGTCTCCTAGGCTCTTTGTTATTTAAAATGGGCTTGTAATTTAGGTCTTACAATTGAAGAAGTTAAAACACCACAGAGGTTATACAAATGGCAGCACTAAATTCTATTTCTGGAGCCAAGTTATGGCAAGCACACATCTGAATAAACATATTCGGGGAGACATTATTTCCTTACCTACTAGGAGCAGGGAGTACCTGGGACACTACAAGTGCAGGAGATCACCTTTAATCTCTCATTATCTGACCTTCCTAAATACTCCATGAATACATGCACAGGTCACCCAGCAGTCAGTCTCCTGCACTGAGACAATTCCATCAAAGAACAAAAAGAATCTTAAAAACTGTCAGAGAAAAGCCAAAAGATACATACAGTGATAAATCCATTAGGAAGACACAATTTTAAGTTCAGAAGATCTAGGAGCATTTCAAGCTAAAAAAACAAAAACAAAAACAAAAAAATAAAAGAAAATGTAAAACAGAATAACGTGTCCTGAAAATTTACCTTTTAAAATTCATGGAGAAAAAAGTATATTAAAGAATACAAACATCAATCCAACACTTCAAAAAGAACTCAAGAATATTTCAGAGATAATAAAATCAACAGTGCCAAAAATCAGATGGAAGGAACACATCAAATAAATAAGCAAAAAATTGAAAAATCACTGACAGAAAAAGGATACAATGACAGAAGTAAGACAATCTCAGTAATAGCTCACAATTTAAATATCATCTCCCCCCATTAAAAGACAATTATTAATCCAGACCCCCCGAAAGAATATGCCTCCCTGTACCCAGACTTCAAACGTCTTGCACCTACTTGTCCCTGCCCTTTCAAGACCATAATTCAGGATACAGATACATGTGGCAGTCATGTGGGGCTAGAGAATAATTGCTATGAGTTTAGGAAGATAATGCAGTGGTGGGCAATACAGAGAGGACCTCCCCAAGGCTGCTTGCTGAAAATTAAAGCAGACTACAGAAACTGGTGAGTTTCTGGGACTGGCACCTCCTACCAGGCCTGAATCTGCTACAGGGAAAGAGTGGCTCAAAAGTGCAGTAAACCTTGTAGAGCTCTAACCTGCAAGAGGTTAGTATTCATTTCTGACCTCTGATGTTACAGCCAGGAACCAGACTGAATCTAACCACTACAGCTTGTTTACTGAAATTAATCAGCTTTGCTCTGTACATTTTGCTCACAATGCATATCAGCAATAGAAGAATCATGCCTGGAAGAAGACTTTTTCCTTCTTTTTTCCCTTTTATCTTACTTCTCTTTCTTTCTCACCTTCCTGGCTCCTGATTTTCTCCTATTCTGTTTCTTCTTTATTGTTCTTAAAGGGATGTGATAAAGTTTTTAGTTTTCTTTGTCTGTTTTTCTATCTGTTCTTTGCTTATCACTTTTGCTTGTTTTTGAGGTAGGTGGCAGAGTCACTGAGCTAAATCCCTAGCTTTTGCTTCTGTTTCATGCTTTACAAAGTTTGTGTGATTCATCTGTGTCCTACTTCTAACTTCTTCTGTCTCCCTATCCCCCCATAACTCCTTTTGACTTTGCTTCCTGGAGTGCAAAGTTCATCAGTCAAAAGAAATAGGCTGAAATAATACATAGCTAAAACAGGAGACCAAAATGAATAATACACTGTATAAAATCTTCCCCCAATATACTGTGAATTTTCTCTAAAATCCTATTTAAAAATTTGTTGAATTTAGAATATTTGTATCTCCTCATTGGACTAGCAACAATGGATTTTACATATTTATTAACATGAATAAATTAGTGTGACTTATTCACACACACAAAAAGAAATAAACTGACAGAATGGATCAAGAAGCAAGATTCAAAAATATGCTGCATACAAGAAATACTTAATTAAAAAGAAAACTCACCAACTGAAAGTTAAAGGATGGAGTATAATGTTCCATACAACAGAAACCTGAAAAAAACTAGGAGTAGCTATCTTCTTTGCAAATCAAGTGGATTTCAAAACAATACAATGAGGGTCAAGGAAGGACACTTGTTAAGGGAACAATCCAAGAGGAAGTGATGACAATCATACATAAATATTCACCAAATACTTGCTTGTCCAATTATGTAAAACACAAACTAATGGATATGAAAAAAATCACATGAGCTACTAATGCAATAGTAAGTAGTAGGATAACTTAATACTCCACTGTCACAAATAGATCAACTAGACAAAAAATAAACAACAAAATACTAGAACTCAAAAGAAATAGATTTCTAGATATATATTGAATTACCAAAGTTCAACAAAAAAGAACTAAAAATTCTAAATAACGCAATGCAATATTGATCAATGAAATTGGAAATGTCAATGAAAACTTACCAACAAAGAAGTCCAGATCCTGATGACATAACTATGAATCAACTTAATGAATGACATAAAAGACCTCTCTACATTGAGGCCAGAGATTTAGCTCATTGACATCATGCCTACCTCATAAGCTCAAGGTCCTGAGCTTGATCCACAGTACAAAAGAAAAAAACAAAACAAACAAACAAAAAACTCTACTCTGAAAACTAGAGCATTCTGAAAAAACAGATTTAAAAAGTTGGTTATTTGAGGCTATTAACACTGATGGTTATAAGTAATACATATTGACTCATTTTTTTTTCTATTATTGGTTGTTTTATTTTTTATGTTGCCCTCTCACTAATTTTTTACCTCGCCTTATTGTTTTCCCCTGTTGGGTCTCTTGGAGTTGTCACCTTCATTGTCTTTGTCTAAAATACTTTTTAGAAGTGTTTGAAGTGCTGGTTTGGTATTCACGAAGTTTCTTAAGTGTTCTTTGTTGTGAAAGTGTTGTGTTTCTTAACTGTCTTTTGTCATGAAAGTGTTCTTTGTCTATCAATTTTGCTTCAAAGATAATTTTGCACCAGTCTAGGTTGGAGCATGTTTTCTTTTAGGGCTTGAAATGCCTCATTCCAGGTTCTCCTTGACTTGAGGTTTGTGTAGAGAAGTATGCTGTGAATCTATTGGGCTTTCCTTTGTATGTGATTTGTTTCTTTTCTCTAACTACTTGTAGTGATTTTTTGTTGTTGTTGTTTGGTTTCTGGAATTTTCACTGTATTATGTCTAGGTGTGGACTTCTTTTGATCATGACTGGTTGGAGTCCTAAATGCCTCAATTTGTATATCACATTCTCTTTCTGTTTGGGAAGTTTTGTGTCATTTATTCTATGAACTTTTTTATGTGTATATACTTTCTCCAGTTTTTTTGCTGGCCTCCTATCAGCCACATTATTCTACTTTGTATCATCTAACAGCTGCAAAATTGATTTCTCAAGGTGCCTTACTTATTTTTTAATAAATCTCTCTTTTCCTGATCACTCACCGTAATCCTTTCTTCCACATCTGATATTCTCACTTCACTCATTGCTCTCAATACTTTCAATACTGTTTTTAATCTCCTGGATATCTCTGAATCTGTTTCATGGATCCAGGTACTGGCACAACCTGCCAGCCAGAGGCCCAGAGGGTGGTGTTATTGGTGGCCTGCACTACCACAGTCCACGGGGTGATGCTGCAGGTGGCTTGCACTGATAGACTCCCCCTAAATAAGAAAATATTAACAACTAATGTATTCACCATTGAATTTTACAGTAACTTCAGGGAAGTTGGAATGCCTATATTCTGCAGAAATCTTTAATTAAACTGAAAGATAAGGAGTACTTCAAAAATCATTCTGGAAGCTAGACCAACTCTCAATCCAAAACTCAGCAAGTACCCAAATGAAAAAACAAAACTTCATGATGATATTTTTAATAAACATAGTTGCAAAAATCTTGACCAGGAAAATGACAGATAGAATGCAACATATCTTCCAAAAGAATAGACATTATGATCAAATAGGCTACATCCCAAGGATGCAATAGTGTTTTAACATATGAATCAAGGACTAAAATCACATGGTCATCTGAATAGATGCAGAAAAAGCTTTTGATAAAACAACAGTCATTCATGATTTTTTTAAAAAGCTGAAGAAGAAATGATAGGACCTCATCTCAATTTGATGAAAGTTATTTATGACAAACATATTATTAGTAAGGAAAAACTGAAAATATCCTCTTTAAAAACAAGAATATTCATGACCATCAATTTTCTTCATTGTAATAGTGAACATTTTGTCAGGTCCATCAGGCAAGAGAAATAAAAAGCAACATGAATAGGATAGGAATATGTCATCATATTTTGCAGAGACAAGTTTTTTTGCAAAGTCACAACATTGGAACAAAAGATTTATGAAATCAGAAATCAATTTCAGCAATGCAGCAAAACACAAAAAATTACATAAAAATCAACAATATTCCTTACACCAAGATAAACTCTTATACCAAGATGAACTGACCAAGAAAAAAATTAGAAAAACAATGCCATTCATATTTTTTAGATATTTAATAAATTTCACAACAATTATTTTAGCTAACCATGGAAGCAAAAGATTTCTTCAATTGAAGCTACAGTATTCTCAAAAAGAATATCAAATAGAGTGTCAAAAAGGGAAATGTTTTTTGTTCCTGCATAAACATAACCAACTGTTAGAATGACATAGTCCCAATACTGATTTGTATATTTAACACATTTTCAATCAAACTGTTAACAGTACTTCTCAAAGAACTAAAGGAAACATTCTAAAATTAACATGGAACTACAATAACCCAGAACTGCATGACCAATTTTCAGTAATAACAGCAAGAAGGAAGACATCACAACTCTATTTTTAAAGTTATACTTAAAAGACTTACTGGTCAAAGCAGCATGATATTAGCAGAAAAGTACACAAATGAACCAATGCAATATGTCATAGGATGCAGAAAGAATCCCAGACATTTTCTCTCAATGTTTGACAAAGGGATAAAAGACATACATTTATGCAAAGGAATCCCCCTAGAAAGTGATTGCTGATGAAACATATGCTAGACTGAAACTAGTCCTATATATCTGAATGCATACTGAACTAAAATGTGGCCCAATATTTAAATATTAAATCACAAAAATCAGTTATGTAAAAGTCTTAAAGACAGGCTCAGGCAAATTTTTTTCTGAGCAGAACTTCAATCATACAAAACAATTACATTAAGGCTCAACAAATGAGATTATATTAAAACTACTGCACAGTAAACTGTCAACACAATGAAAGACAACATTCAGAACAGGAAAATAATTTTTGCACCTATACTTTCAACAGAGGATTACTATCCAGAATATGTAAAGGTCACAAAAATATTGAGCCTCCCTCCCAAAAAAGTCTAATCACAAAATAGGCAACTGAGTAGTTAATATCAGAAAAGATATAAAGATATAAATATTCAAGAAATACATGGAAAAATGTTGAACATCTCTGGAGAATTAGAGAAATTCAAACTAAATCAACATGGAGAATTCATTATTGCAGAAAGAACAACTATTATCAGGAAATCAAATAACATATGCTGGTGAGGCTTAGAGGCAAAATCAAAACTTTTATATTGTGTGAGTACAAATGTAAAACAGAAAAATATCAGAAATTAAATTTGGAGTTGCCTCCAAAAAAAAAAAACCTCAAAATACAAATACTATTCAATTCAGCTATTCCACATCTATATAATCTCTTGAGTTAAAAATGTCATATTACAATGATAGATATCCATGTTTATGTAGCACATTCCATAATCGCTATATCAGAGATGTGGTCTACATATAGCAAAGGGGGTAAAAATGTGGCATTTGTGTAAAATAGAGCACTAATCTGCTCTGAAGAATAAATTTCATTAGACAAAAAATTTGACACACCTTGGATCTATAATTATGTGAAGTTAATCAGACAAGCTTAAAATTCATATGGTTTGTGTTACATAAGAATCCCAAAGAATAAATAAATGGAGAAAAATAAAAGATAGATCAAAAGAAATAGGGGATACATACTTGGTAAATGGCAAGATTATTCAATATTGAAAAAAGATGTGCAAGAGGGGGAAGGATATAAAAATTAAGTATCATCTATACATACAATAGATTTCTTCATTAGGTACTGCAATTAAGGAGTAATAAACATATTAAAAACTAGTTTTATTTTTGTGAGTCTTTAAAATACCATTTTATATTGGTTTATTATATTTTCTCCTCTTTTGTTAATTATTATTCATTTGTATTATTCTTCAATTATTGAAAAAGTTTATAACTTTTAAACACTGAATTTCATGTAGTATATGATTGGTCCTGTAGATGTTTGTATTATTGGTAAATCTCTTCTTGATCTACTGTTTAGAGGTGATTCTTTTTCTTTGAATAGGATAAATAGGTGTAAATAAGTTACAGCCACATTTAAGGGCATACAAATGGATAAATCCACTTACTAAAAAAGATCTCTACAACCTCTGCAAGTGTCTCTGTAATAAATAAATATTACAGTGTCACCTAATAAATAAACTGAACTTTCCAAACACCTCTTTAAAACAAGGCAACAAGATGATACAAAAATATTATAATGTAAAGAAACTGAGGCAAACAAATTTCTAGAATTTATAGTTTGATTAAACATATAACAAAAATAAGGTAAGAATTCATAAAGGACAAAAATGAGTAAGTAAATCAATATATTTTAAAGAGAATCAATCAACTTAAAAAAGTAACTACATAGCTTAATAATTCAATCACACAATTAAAGAAAATAAAAGCACTTGAATTAATTAAAAAATATGACACTAAATTTAAAAACAATCTTCAAATGTATTTGAGAAGATGTATGAGCAGAACTTTCAAAATGAAAGTTAGAATTGAACATTTCAAAAGAAGACATAAGTGAGAGGATGAAATAGCAAGCTATAAGTTTGTTTTCATAGAATACTTATTGATACTAAAAGCATAAAAAAGAAAAATCAAACTGATCTCAGAGCTACTAGGTGAATATAAGCAAAATATCAGGATTATTGGAACAGAGAAATGGATCATGATAGAATAAAATGGACATATGGGCTTCAATATCACATGTTTCTTTTCTATGAGAAATGCAAAATATAAATGTATATCAAAATAAAATATACATAATAGAAATGAGAGATATAAATCTTTCTCAAAGTGGAAAGAGATCAAGGGATCACGTGAGCGGGAAAGGGGGAAGGATAGTGGATGAAAAGAGCAATTAAGATGTGTTTTATATATATGTGCCAAATTCACACAAGGACTATAAACACTACGTGCTGCTATAAAGTACAAAAACATGAAGAAAAGCAACAGATAGTTAAGAAACAGTGATACAGCATGACAAAATAGGAGAAGTCATGTCTGAGAAACTCAGAGATCAATTTAAAACACAAATAATTGGAAGGAATGGTATACACACACACACACACACACTAATTTGAAAGAGACTTGTAGATAAAACAAAACATAAGAATTTAGAAGAAAGGACATTATCAAAAAGGGCTGGCTCTTCCATTGCCTATCATGAGAAAAGCTATTTTGAGAACTCCCAAAGAGCTGGTAGGATTCAAACAGCATGACATAGTCTAGCCTCACAGAAGAGCATATGAGCCCTTGTTCTCAGGTTCTAACCAAACAGAGGAGGCTGAAACCTGGCAGCATTTTCACCACCCAATGGGGTTAAGCAATTTGGGATGTGAGCAGATCACTCCCCATCAAAATGATTTCAGACTTAGAGAGGATAAACAAGTTGTCAATCCTGCTTATGGTGATAGTCTTCATTTTTGGATCCTGGGCACACCTGAAGCACTGACAGGTGTCTATAGCTTATCCCACATCAGCTAACACATTCATCCAGTATACAAAGCTACCACTGTTCTGGTTTGAGTCTATACTTGGCATACCAAGCTTGCTTGAGGCTATACCCAGCTCTCACCACCTTAGTCCAATCCTAGACATAACAAAGTCTCTGTACTGCATCTAGCATCAGTCTGCAGGGAGCCTGGGTTTACAAAGTGTATTCAAATCCCATGCAAGTCTCTGATTGGTACACTTGGACTGTGTATGGCAGCACCTGTTAGACACAAAGTACACTACTTCTAATCTGGTTGCCCCAGATGCTGGGTCTCCACCCAGCATTCTGCCAGAGTTCTGAGCACACTCCCTGCCTGATACAATATACCAGACCTCTTCCTAGTTAACAGAAAGGGCTGGTAGCAAGGGTCTGCCTGTTTTGCCAATACTCCAAATATTCTACTTCTTCACTGGGTCAGCTACAACCTTTCCACATTAGTATTGGTCAGCTCTGAATCTTCTCTAAGTGTCCTGAATTGACTCATTTCCTGTAGTCTAAAGCCTGTCACATATGCATCTAATTATACATCAGACAACCAGTGTTAGCCCCCAAACTTCAGTAACCCAGAACAAGAACCTCAGAAATCAAAGCCCTACATCTTTCTTTATCGATCTCTAAGTAGTTAACTATACCTTACTTTTTCCAAATGCTGCCCTATTATGAAATGGCATAAAATTTCTCTGTTGTGCAGACATTTATTGTATATAATTTTCTGATATATCTATATTAGAGTTTATTCTACATTTATAGATATTGTACCTTTTATTAAAAGTGGCAAAGTGTTAGTTTTCACAGGTTGTCCTTATCCAGTTTGTGCTTGATGCTAATGTTATTACTGACTATAATACTTTAGCTAAGGTGACTTCTGATCTACTCTATATGACAATATCTGCATTGGGGGTCATAAAGAATAAATAGTCCAGTATTAAAGAACTTGGTGCTAGGCCTAATGGTCTGCAGCATTTCACACCTGGTAAGCAGAAGAGGTAGATTCCTAGGCAGACTCATCCCCCAAAGCCTGTTGCTCCTTAGAAGATATCTTTGTGAAAGTCATTTTCTTAAGAGGTTTTTATGTTAGTAATAAACAATTTACAAGCCTCAACACAGAAAACAAACAAAAAGAAAATTTAAAAATATAGAACAAAAGGAAGCCCCCTGTATCCCAACATCCCTGAAGCAAATCCAGGGGTCAATAATGTAGAAGAAATTAAAAGCCATTCAGCAAAAATTTCTGAAACAAAAGCATTTTTAAAACTGAAATGAGATATTAAAATGCAAAACAGAAATAATTAAACAGATAAATAAAAAGTTTTGCATAGCAAAAAACCACCAATAGAGTGAAGAGAAAACCCATAGAATAGAAAAAGAAATTAACAGATACTCCATGGACAAAGGATCAATGTCTAAGTCATACAAAGAATTTTAAAATTAGCTCTTCAGTCCAGCGCAGTAGAGGAGACCTGCAGCAGCTTGTGACCCTCTGGTGGGTCCATCTCTTCAGCATGGAGCAACAAAGAAGCTCAGTGGTGCAGGCCTAACAGCATTGTGTCCATGCCTCCCCGCAACTAACAAGAGAAAGAGGGCCTCTCTGTGGCTTCTACATGAAAATTGAAGCCCACTGGAAAAGTGAAGAAAATGTCTGTGATAAAGGCACACCACACTATAGTTGATAAGTCAGAGGAACAAGCAGCTTACACTGGAACCTAGTCTAACTTCAGGGGAAAGAAAGAACCTGCAGGAGAACCTTGCAGCATTCAAACCAGCAGGAGGTCAGAGATCTCAACTTGGGCCTTGCAGACAGAAGTTAGCCTGAACCTCAGAGAACAGCTGCTGGCTTGCTAAGACTAATGAACTTAAATCTGCACACTCCTGCCCATGCTGTCTATTGTATCAATACAGGCATACCCAAGAATAAACTCTGTATTTCTATTTGTATTTTTATTTTCAAAGTAACATATTTCCCTTATTTTTAATCATTTAAAATTTTTTTCTTTTCTCGTTTTTCTTTTTAATCTTTTTTTCTCATCTGCCCCCACAACTTCATCTTCATTTCACTCCCTTTTTGTTCCTATTCCAATCCCAATTTGAATAATTTTCTTTCTTTTCCTTTTCTTCTCTTTTCCTTCTCTCAATTGCCATCAGTGAGAGATAGAGAAGTCCTACCGTCAACCATCTGGACACCCTGAAATGATAGCGCAGGAAGTTAAAAAAAAACCTGATAAGTGAGGCTCTAGAAAAATTCAAAACAAAAATAATTTCCCAGATAACCATAGAGATGGTGAGAAGAATGAAAGACATCATCAGAAATTCTAGAACAGAAACAGATTTTTAAAAATACATGAACTCAGAAACATAATGGAAATCATGAATGCCCAGCATAGGAAAGAAATGGAATATATGAAACAGATTCAAACAGACAATCAGTTAAAACTCTATAGAAGAATAAATGAATGTGAAGATAGAATTTCAGACACAGAAGATAGGACTGCTGTTGGTGACCATGAAAATAGAGGTCTCTTAAGACCACTAAGGGATCATGAGAAATCAAATCCAACAACTTTTAGGTGATACAAAGAAGAATAATATAAGACTGACAGGAAACCAAGAAGTAGCAGGACAAAGTACAAATGACATTAAAAAAATGTTTACAAAATTAATGACAGAAAATTTCCCAAACAGAAGGACAGAATTTAACATACAGATAAGTGAGGCACATAGGACTCCAAATAGCCATGATAAAAAAAAAAAAGAATCTACACCCAAACATATGATAATCAAGATCCCAGAAACCCAACAGAAGAACAAAATACTACAAGCAGTTAGAGAGAGGAAACTAATCACATGTAAAGGAAAGCCCATCAGAATCACAGCAGACTTTTCTACACAAACTCTCAGGTCAAGGAGAGCCTGGAATGCAGTATTTCAAGTCCTGAAAGAAAACAACCTCCAACCTAGACTGATGTATCCAGCAAAACTATCTTCTAAATGGATGAGGAAGGGCCAGGGATTTGGCTCAGTGGTTCCACTGCCTGCCTCCCAAGCACAAGGGCCTGAGTTTAATCCCAAATAGAAAAAAAAAAAAAAGATAGGGAAATAGTATGTTTCTGGGACAAAGAACACCTGAGAAAGTTCATGAACACCAAACTGGCACTCAAAACACTGCTAAACAGTAACCTGGAAAAGGAAAATGAAGGCCACAACTCCATAAAGACTAACACAGCAAATATACTAAGCAAGGCAAAATATTATAGGGTAAGAGGCAAAAAAATAAAGAATGAAAGAACCAACAATAGAAAAATGACATGACAATGAAAAGTGTAACAAGTATAACCATAAATCTTAATGGCCTCAACTCACCAATCAAAAGAAATAGGCTGGCAGAATGGATTAAGAAGCAAAATTCAACAATATGCTATATACAAGAAACCTACTTAACCCACAAAGAAATTCATTGACTGAGTAAAAGGATAGAAAACAGTTCTCCATGCAACACGAGGCTGCAAAAAAGGAAGGGTAGCTATTTTATTTGCAGACAGAATAGATTCCAAGCCAAAACTAATTGAGAGATTAAAAAAAAGACTACTTCATTTTTGTAAAGGGAACATTCCAAGAGAAGAAAATGACAATCATAAATCTATATACATTGAATACTAATCCACCCAATGGTACAAAACAAATATTAATGGATATAAAAAATGAAATAAGCACTAATACAATTATAGTAGTAGGTGATCTCAATTCTATACTGACAGACATAGACATCATCCTGAGAAAAAAATGAACAAGGAAATAACAGAAGGGAACCAAGTCTTAGAACAAATGGACTTAGTAGATGTCTACAGTGTTCCAATCTACAAAATCAGAATATACATTCTTTTTGGCTGCACATGGGTCATTTTCCAAAACAGAACACATAGTCACTTACAGAACATGCATAAGTTAATGCAAAGGAATTAAAGTTATCCCCTGTATATTATTAGACCATAGTGCAATTACAATAGAGATCAATAGCCTAAGAAACCACAAGAATTTCACAAACACATGGAAATTAAATAACACCCTGCTGAACAACCATTGGGTCACAGAGGAAATTAAAGAAGAAATTAGTTTCTACAAATAAATCATAATGCCAACACAACATAAAGGAATCTATGATATACAATGAAAGCCAATCTATGAGAGAAATTCATAGCAGTAAATGCCCACATCAGGAAAAGAGAGTGAGATCAAATAAATAACCTAATGCTTAACCTTAAGCTTCTAGACAAAGAAGAGCAAGACAAACCAGAAGCTCCTACAAGAGAGAAAATTAAAAACATCTGAACAAAATTTAATGCAATGGAGACTAAGAGAATGACACAAAAAAATCAATGAATCAAAGAGTCAATTTTGGAAAGAATAAATAAAACTGATAAACCCTTAGACAACAAAAGGAAAGAACAGGCTCAAATTCATGCAATTAGGAATGAAAAAGGTGAAGTGATAACAGATCCAACAGAAATCCAGAGGATCATCAATACCTACTTTGAAAACCTGTACTCTAACAAAATAGAAAATACAGAAGAAATGGACAGATGCCAAGACACATATGAACTTCAAAAGTCAAATGAAGATGATATAGAAAGTCTAAATACCCCAATTACAATCAGAGAAATTGAAAATGTAATTAAAACATTACCAACAAGAAAAGCCCAGGTTCTGATGGCTTCAGTGCTGAATTCTACAAGACATTTAGAGAAGAACTATCACCATTACTCATTAAACTCTTCAATGAAATTGAAAAGGAAGCAATATTTCCAAATTTATTCCTGGAAGCAAGTATTACTTTGATTCCAAAATCAGGGAAAGACCCAACCAAAAAAAAGGACTATGGGTGAATCTCCCTAATGAACACAATAATCCTAAGATTCAGGCAAACAGACTTCAGAAGATCATTAAGAAGATCATACATGGCTAAATTGGATTTATCCCAGGCATGCAAGGATGATTCAACATACATAAATCAATAAATGTAATATACTTTATCAACAGAGTCAAGGACAAAAAATATGATCAACTCAATAGATGCAGAAAAATTCAACACCAATTCATGATTTTTAAAAAAAATCCTACAGAAAGTTGGAATATATGGTCTTTATCTAAACCTGATAAAGGCTATCTATAAAAAACTAACAGCCAATATTTTTCTAAATGGTCAAAAATTGAAAAATTTCATGCTAAAGTCAGAAACAACAAAAGTACATTCATTATCACCACTATTGTTCAATATAGTCCTAGAAACAATAGCCACAGCAATTAGGCAAGAGAAAGAAATAAAAACAATAAAGATAGGAAAGAAAGAACTAAAACTGTCACTGTTTATTGATGATATGATACTCTACATAGAAGACCTAAAAAACTGTCAAAATACTTCTAGACTTAATTGACAGATTCAGTAGAGTAGCTGGATACAAAGTCAACATTCAAAAATCAATAACTTCTGAACTGGAATTTAGCTCTGCAGTACCACTGCCTGCCTCACAAGCACAAGGTCCTGAGTTCAATACCTAGTACAAAAAAAAAAAAATCCAATAGCCTTCTCATGCAAAAATAACAGACTCATTGAGAGAGAAATTAAGGAAACAATTCCTTTCATAATACCATCCAAAAAAATGAAATATCTAGGAATCAAATCTAATGAAAGTGACAAAAGACCTCTACACTGAAAACTACAGCACTCTGAATAAAAGAGAAAGGAGATAAAGAAAATGGAAAGATACTCCCTGCTCCTAGTTAGGAAGAATCAACATAGTGAAAATGACCATACTTCTAAAACTGCTATACAGATTCAATGCAATCCCTGATTAAAATCCTAACAGGATATTTCATAAAACTTGAAAAAACAATCCAAAAATTCATTTAGACCCAAAAGAGACTCAGAATACCAAGTCTTTCTAGGTAACAGAGACATGGCAGGGGATATCACAATTCCCAATTTGAAACTATACTAAAAGCCACTGTAATAAAAACAGCATGGTACTGGCAAAGAAACAGACCTAAGGACCAATGGAACAGATTGAAAGATACAGAAACAACTCCAGATGTACTCAGCTACCTCATCTTTGACAAAGAAACCACTATCCTCACTGGACGAAAGATAGCCTCTTTAATAAGTGGCTTTCAAAAAACTGGTTTTCTGTGTGTATCTACATCATTTTATGAAAAAGCTATGGAATGGCATGAAACTTTTATTTTTTTAAGGAAAATTGGTTCACCTAGACTCATAGTTTTGTGAATGTAAATAAGAAGAAGAGGGGTTTAAAGAAAAAGAGTACAAATTCCCAATAATGAATGTGATCACTCATATATTTTTGTTTCTATAATATAATATAAATGAGAGATATCCTAGACACAATGTATTATATATAAATGGAGCCATTTCCCATTATATAGAATTTTTAACCCATAAAAAAGCAATCTATAACTATTTTAGATTCCAACAGAAAAGTCTGATATTGCAACAAATGAACTCTGGTTATCTACTGGAGTCTTTTGTCTTCAAGACATCTTGACTGTAGTCAAGGATCTAAGGGAACTTTCCTACCAGAAGAGCAGCTGTTAGTAATGCAGGCCATTCCAATGCCACTTCTCCTAAGTACTTAAAGAAACAGGGCATCAACTAAGAGATATATTCTAATCTTTGAGGAAGAGATTTTATTTTCATCCTAGATGAGTTAAAGTGACTAATGGTAATAAGAATTTTATATATCAGAAAATCCCAAACATCTTGCCTTTGTGCATCTCTTCACTGATATGCTTGCTAGGATTCAAGTAGTTGAGTCTTGAAGGAAGAGCTGCAGGATATGGTGACCCACATATTACACAAAAACACACAGAAAACATTTCCAGACAGATTTTGTAGCAAATGTCTTAGTGTCCAGACAAAACTTTTTATTTATTTGCCATGCCAATGGTAATCTAAGCTTTCTGCAGAGTGATGGTGATATCCTATTATACTGGAGCCTAGAAGATACTTGAACTTCCTCAGTCAGATGTTGACATCGCTTTTTGGGACAGTACATCTGATTGGGATTTTTGAAAATAATCCTAGAGACAGGTAATTAGCTTGACTGTTGACCTTCTTTCTGGAATAGGGAAAGAAAGCTCTTGACTAGCTCAGAAGACAGAGAAGGTAAACCACATAAAGTATTGCAGGGACTCATACTGAATGTGGAATAAATATGGATATATGCTAGCAAGGTGATGATTGGATGCTGGGGTCTATCTGTGTTTGTTTTGTGGGCCTAAAGGATTTAGAAATCAAAGCCATATATAAAGCTTCATAGAAAACCTAGATTTAAGGGAGTTTTCACAACTTCCCTTTCCTTCTGCAGAACTGATATAGCCAAAGAATAGTAATACCGTTAGACAAGATTGTGCGCATTCAGGGTGATATGGCCATAGAAAAAGAGTAACATTAGAGATTCATTCTCTAATTAATGTTCTTCTTTTCCTAATTTATGCTGAGACCAGACTGTTACACAAAATCAGCTTATACTCTTTAAAGCATTTTTCTTAAATTTGCCCTAAAGTCTTTAAATTATCCTAGTGGTGAATTATTTGGAATACCTCTGCAAGGCCTACATATCTAATAGGATCATTAATAGAAAACAACTTGGATTCCCTACCCTTTTTCCACTACTTGGCCTAAGAGAGCTTCAGCAACCAAATATCAAATGCAAAAGCTCCTTCATACACACACCCTCAATGCCTCCTCAGAAAATAAGAGCATCAAAAAGATTTTCAAGAAAGATAATCACAATAAATTCACACCAAAACTATCAGGGCCAATAGTTTTCCAGCAAAATATACAATCCAAAGTAAGTTCTAAATCATGTGTACAGACATAACTACAACATATAGCACACAGTAGCATCAAATACAAGAGTCTAAAGAATTCAAACACCTTATCCAGAAAATCCTGTTTTCAATAGGAAAAGAACCAATGCCCTCCATAATCAACAGAATCCAAAATTCTGAAGCACATACATGGAACCACACTGAACCACTGCATCAAGGACTAAAGAGATACAAGCCATCTAGCACTTGATTGACACTGGGTGATTGCCTGGGTCCATTGTGGCTCCATCCTACCATACTGCGTATGTCTACCTATGATGGCAAAAGAATGTTCATGATATCAGTCCACTCTCCCAGCAGATATCTTGACAAATGAACAGAGCTGGGAAGTCTCAATTCAACCTATCTTTGGTATCTAGTGTGCACATAAAGCCAGATTATTTTCAAAGAGCAGCAATATATTTCAAATTAATTTCAAACAAATTTCAATTTCAAGTGCTACAGAGAATCTTCTTTGGGAGGGTAGGTTAATTCGCAAGGCAACACAATTAGAAATTTATATTTTAGGGCCAGAGATTTAACTCAGTGGTTCCACTGCCTGCCTTGCAAGCACAAGGTCCTAAGTTCAATCCCCAGTACAAATAATAATAATAATAATAATAATAATAATAATAATAATAATAATAACAATACTTCACAGTACACATGTACAAATCAAATTAATCCCAATTTAGGACCATAGGAGACAACCCATAAAAACACCATGACTCCTTAATTGTGAAATAGAAGAAAAATAAAGATGTCTCACAGGAAAAGAAAAAGGAAACAGACAGAGATAAAAGTCAGGTACAGAGAAGAAAAGAAGAGTGAGGAAAAGGCAAGCCACACAGCCAGGAAAGGTAGGGAAGGAATTCTAACAGTCATAGCACTGAAGCACAACTTCAGGCAGCTGGTTATTATTCAGGAAGAAAGTATGTGCTGATCAATACAGTTATCTGTCCCCTTTTTGGGAACTACCAAAAAGGAGGTGTTTCATTTTCATGATCTTAAAATATTACCAATTACTTAAGAATTCCTTCCCTTGATTGAGGGTAGTCATTTGACAGAAAAGTACAACTCTGCTAACAGAACTGACATCACTGATCAACTCCAATAAATGTTATTTAACTCAAAATATTCCAACATTGAGAACACATCACTGAAAGAAGCTGCACAATTAAGTACATATCAAGTTACAAAGGGTGAAGAAATACTATGCTTGCAAGACATAGTGTTGTATACAGAAAATACTATGGAACACATATACCATGTATATATCATAAATAAATTTGGCAAAATTGACAGGCAAAATCAATACGCAAACCAATTTTATTAATTAGTAAATAATAATAAAAAATTAAGTAAAAAATCAATATTCCATGCGCATACTGTCAAAGGCAATAAAATAGTAATAATTTAATCAAAGATGCATACAATTCTTTTTTTTTTTTTGTATCAGGGATTGAACATGGGTCCTTGTGCTTTTAAGGCATGTGGTGGATCCACTGAGCTAAATCCCCAGCTGCATACAATTCTTTTATATAAAAACTGAATAACAATGAAAGAAATGAAAAACCTTTTTAAAACTGGAACTTAGCTTCTTTAGATCTAGGAATCCAGATAACTAAAACAACTTAATGTAGAGAAAGGAAGGAAGAGCCAAAAGGAATACTGGAAACCACAGAGAAACTAGAAAAACTGAAGATAGCACAGAGCAAAGAATAAAGCACACTGGAATATTAACCTTGGCAGAGAGGACCAGTATTCCAAACATAATTTAAGCCTAAAGAGGGTCAGCAGCTCCAGGACAAATAAAACATTAGAATTGCATATCCAAGAAAAGTCTATAGAATTGTAAGCCATAAACACAGTGTAAGATTTTACTGTGAGAGTGACTCTTTTTACATAGTAAACTAGAGAGAAGAGGAAATTCAGTGCAATAATCACCAGATTTGAGAGTGAATCCACTATGTGGAAGGAGTTGACAGTCAGCTACTATGAGAAATGGAACAGGATTTTGCAACAAATAATTGAAGATAGGAGATAGATACAGGAAATTACATTGTAGTAGGGAGACAGGCAAGGAAAGTTAAAGGACTCCAGTGAGGTTTTGGGCAAAAAAAAGTTAAACCCCTGCCTAAATAAATATAAAAGAATTGAAATATTTTCTTACATACCATCAGATCATTATGAATGATGTCACAAATCAGTAGCAAAAAGATACCACAGAAATAACACTAACATATGGAGATTAAACAAAAAAAATTTTTCAATATTTAGTGGATCATAGAAGAAATTGTAGAAGAATAAAATATGCACAAAATCAAATGACAATGGAAGCACAATGTGCCAATCTGGAGGAACAAAAAAGCAGCTTGAAAATGAAAGTTTATAGCTATAAAACATTAAAGTGAACTGAGCAGCTCCAAGCAAATAACCCAATGATCCAACACAAGGTCTCAGAAAAAGGAGAGTGATGTTTACGTAATGTTAATAGAAAAAAAAACTGTACTGACCAGAACAAAAATTGAAAATAAAAAGAATTCAAAGGATCAAATAATGAAAATGTCAGTTAACAGGAAGAATAAGGTTGATAAACCAATATCCAGAACTACCAAAAGAAAAACCTGTACATAAGTACAATAGAAGGCTAAAAAATTAAATCATAACTGATACCATTGGCATCCATAGGATTACCACGAACTACTTAAAAATCTATATATTCTAATAAATGGGAGAACTGAGAAATTCCTATTTACACATACACATAAAAATTCTGAAAGGTTGGGCATGGTGGCACACGCCTGTAATCCTAGCACTTGGAAGCCTGAGGCAGGAGGGTCACTATGAGTTTGAGACCAGCCTGGGCTACATACCAGGCTGTACCAGGTCACTGAGTACCAGATCAGTCCCAACTACATAGTGAGACCCTGTGTCAAAAAACAAAACAAACAACTGGGATCTCATCTTACTAAAAAGCTTCTGTACTTCAAAAGAAACCATTAGCAGAACTAAGAGACAATCTACAATGTGGGAAAAAATTTTTACCAGCTGTACCTCAGACAAAGGACTATTATCAAGGATATATAAAGAACTCAAAACAATCAGTCCCCCCAAATATAAAGACCCGATCCAAAAATGGGCATCCGAAATGAACAGACATTTCTCATACAAAGAAGTGAAAGCAGCAAGAAAATATATGAAAAAATGTTCCACATCACTGGTCATTCGAGAGATGCAGATGAAAACAACACTGAGATTCCACCTCACCCCACAAAGAATGGCTGCTATCAAGAAATCACACAATAACAAATGTTGGCGGGGTTGTGGGGAGAAAGGAACCCTCCTCCATTGTTGGTGGGAGTGCAGACTAGTGCAACCACTATGGAAATCAATATGGAGATACCTCAAAGAGCTTGGACTGGAGGTTCCATTTGACCCAGCCATCCCTCTGTTGGGTATCTTTCCAAGAGAACTAAAAGAATCATATCACAGAGAAGTATGTGCACCCATGTTTATAGCGGCACAGTTTGTAATAGCTAAATCTTGGAAACAACCTATTTGCCCATCCGTTGGAAACTGGATAAAGAAGTTGTGGTTTTTCTATAAAATGGAATATTACTCAGCCATAAAGAGCGAGAGAATAGATTCATTCATAGGAAAATGGATACATATTGAAGATATACTCCTAAGTGAAATAAATAAGTCCCACATGTGTAAATACCAAATAGTTTCCCTGGTGTGAATATTCTGCAACAATGCATAAGATTCTAATAAGATTACTGACATTTAGAAATGGGAGGAAAGGAGCTAAAGGTGTAGGGAAGGTGTGATACGTAGGGGAAGAACAAAAAGGGAAAAGAAAAAAATGTGAGAGAATGAAAAGATGAAAATAAAGTGTTTGTAGATGGGGAGGGGAGGAGGGGGTGAAGGGAGGGCAGAGGTAAGGGGAAAAAAATGAGAATCAAGACTTGCCATGTAAAGGTACATGATCCCAACAATGAATGTAACTGTACTGTATCCCTAAATGTACCAATAAACTCAATTAAAAAAAAAAAACAAAAAAAAATGTATATAGACCAGTAACAGGCAATGAAATAGAGGCAGGAATCAAAACTTTACCAAAATAAGAAAATTTCCAGGCTTGAAGACTTAACTAGTTAATTCTATCAGAACATCTGGCAAGCTATAATCTCTAATTTCATCTAACTCTTCCATAAATTAAGAGAAGGAGTACTGTCAACTTCATACCTGGAAGCTAGCACTACACTGATATCAAAACTACAGGTAGATCTCATTAATAAACAAAAATCTTCAGCAGTGTTCTGGAAAAGACAAAGCACAAAATTCATTAAAAATATTATATATCATAACCAAGTCAGTCCCATCACAGAAATCCCCAACATGATATCTTACTCACTTTCTCATCTTTGAGGCAAAATCTTCAACACCTAAAGTTAAAGGAAGGTCTTGGCTCACAGTTTGTTTTCATCCATAGCTGGCTGGCTTCAAGAGGGTTAGGGTGGGAGGCAGCATGGCAGAAGGGCATCAAAGTGGAGAGACAGTCCATGGTGTAGCAAGCAGATGAAGGCAACAGCTAACATATCATATCCACTAATTATAAAAATACTGAAGAAAATAGGTATAGAAGGACCTTATCTCAATCTGAAATTAGCCATTTATGTCAAACCCACTGACAATATCCCAGTGGATGGGAGCTATCTGATCCTTTAAAATCAGAAACAAGACTAGAATATCTAATACTCTTTGGTTTAATACATTATTTAAAGGTCTATCCAGAATAATAATAACCTTAAATAAACTAAAGGAATATGTACAGTAAAGGGAGAAGTTAAACTATTATTATTCACAGATGAAATTACCCTGATCAGAGAAGACCCCAATACTCCACCAAATGACCTGGTCTTAGAAACAGGGACCAGAAAAAAAAAAACAAACAAAAAAACAAAACAACCATGAAGGGCCAGGGATTTAGCGCAACAGTTCGGTGGCCTGCCTTGCAAGCGCAAGGACCTGAGTTCAATCTTCTGTATGAAATGGTGATGGGAAAAGGGGCTACCAACATCCCAAAGAGTAAAAATAGACCTATACTTATTGCCCTATACTAAAGTGAAAACAAAATGGATCAAAGTCCTGCATATTAAAACAGAAGCATTTACTCTGTTGGAAGATAAGATAGGCAAATCTCTTAAAGAAATATGAATAGACAGGTAATTTCTGTAGAGAATCTCAAATGCACAATAAAAAATATGAAGAATCAACAAACAGAATTACCAAATTAATTAACTGATTGATTAGTTTGTGTTTTTTGTTGTTGTTGTTGTTTTATTTTGGGTTTTTTTTTTTTTGACAGGTCTCACTATATATAGTCCAGGCTGGCTATGAACTCACTATGTAGCTCCCTTGAACTTGGGTCAATTCTTCTGCCTCAACCTCCTACATACTGGGATTACAGGCATGTAGGACCATGCCTGCCAGAATTATCAAACTTAATTTTTGTGGAGCAAAGGAAACAAACTGTTGAGTATAGACAACATATAGAAAGGTAAAAATTTTCCAGCTATTGTTTAGACAGTTTAATATTAAGAATATATAAAAAATAAAATAAAATTAGGCTCTCCAAAATAAAAGGCCCAGTTGAAATGAATACACACTTCTCATCAGTACAAATAACAAATAAATACCTCAATAAATGTCCATAAACAGATGAATAAAGAAAATGTGGTATTGATACACAATGTTACACTACTATCATATGCTATAAAAGATAAATTTGAGTCACATAGGAAAAATTGATGCATTTTGAAAACATAATAAGTGAAATATATCAGACACATAAGCTTAAATACTACATGAATTTTCTCATGCTATAAATCCAAAGTAGAAATAAAGAGCAAAAAAAAAAAAGATAAGAGGAAATAGGGAGACATTTGTAACTCAAATGAAAAGGAGACTGAGTCAGCAGGAGGGGCAACGGCTGAAGGAAATGGGACACAAAAAAGAATTAATATACATCATGTACTTTTACCAAAGTAAATTTTATTTATTTTTCCTTTTTTATGAAAAAATTAAAAATAAGAAAATAACAATAGTTAATATACTGTGTATTATCTTCAAATACTTGAGTACAAGACATAGACCAAAACAACTTAAAAAGAAGAAACAAAGAAATAATAACATAAAACTTTCTTTTCAATGAACTAAGATAAAATAGAATAGATAAGAAAAATGTGATATTTTATACACTACAATGAAATACTATTCTGCCAAAAAGAAGTATAAATTTGAGGCATTCATACATAAATGGATGGAACTTATGAACACAGTAAGTGATATAAGCCGAATTTACATGCTTAATATTGTATGATTTCTCTTATGCAAGAAAAAATGTATATATACACAAATAAAGACCAAAGAGAAGAGGGAACAGAAAGTAAGAAGTTAAAATACTTTCCCAATTTACCTATTCCACTGTGATAAAAAATAAATTTAGAAAAATGTCTAAACAATGTATATATTTTGGTTAGTAAAGAAATATAGTTCAAAACATCAACTGAAATTTGAATTGAATTCAAAAATCAAGAAATCCTATGATGTTAAGGGATAAAAGCATTGTCCTACATTGTTGGTGTGAATTGGAAAACAAGAAGAGAAAACTAAAACTAAAAATCCCATCCCATTCAGTTTTACCTTTTCTAGTTATAGTCCCCAGAGACAGGAGAATATAACTTTATAGGGGTATATACACACTTATGTTTCTAGCATCACAATTCACCATTGCTAAATCTTAGAAGCAGCTAAAATCTTAGAAGCCCCTTTGTCTATCAATAGTGAACGGACAAAGAAAATACAGTACATAAACACAATAGAGTACTACACAGCTTTAAAGAAGGCTACATTTTGGTCAAATTTAGAAAAATTTCTATACCTTAGAACTATAACTCTAAGAGAAATAAATTAAAGACAGAAAGATTGATAGAATATAGCTTTTCTTACATGAGAAATCCAAGTATAAAAATTTAAAGAGAAAAATTAAATATAGATGATAGAAAGAAGATAGACATGTTGCAGATTGGATAGTATGATAATTGACTGTGTCAATTTAAGTAAGAAACACCCAACTAAACTGGATCGGTATATTGTAGAAGAACCACCTTACAGAGGATTGTTGTCAGAATAGCATAAAAGGAAAATGAAGAAGAAAGACTTGCTTCTGTTTCTTTGGAGGAGTTCCAGTCTTTCACATTCCAGTAATATTCTGACTTCATGTGCAGACTCTAATCTTCCAGCCCAGACTCTTCAGCTCCCTGGCACATAGTCACATGGAACACAAAAGTAAGCTCTAGCCCTTCAATTGGATCCTTCAGATTCTCTCTATGAGATAGACCTTTTGAATTTTCCACGTTTGACTCTGTAGGTGGCCATTATAAGGCAATCTTAAAAATTCTTATAATTTATATGTCTTGCATTGTCTGTTTCTCTAATAAGAACTGAGTGATACAAAGGTGGCTTAGGGTATGTGCCAGGGATATAATGGATAAAAAAGGAATAAAAAACTAAGATGTTATATATATCTATTTTTTGGTTTATGAATTTTACATAATAAATGTATTATTTATTGCAGATATACTGTGGAAACAAAGTAAAATAGATAAGTTGTTCATGGACTTAAATGATGGCAATAACTAAAAACAATTTAAAACTTCAAAATAATCAGTATCAAAATATCCCTTTTTTTTGTTTTTTTCTACAAATGTACTGTCAATATTAAAATTAACATTGAATTACAAGTAACCCTAGAAGTCAAATTATTCTTCAAAATAATGTTGATAAATTTTTCAGTTTTCATTTCCAACCTATTGCAAATATAAATATAAAAATATTATATTAGTATAAGTACAATACAGAATGGACATATAGGACAATAGAATTAAAAAGTCCAGAAACAAATCTTTATATATTTATAATCAGTTAATTTCAAATACAGTTCCAAGCTCATTCAATACAGGAATGAATAATATCTTACCCAAATGGTGCCAGGTGCTGGGGATTTGGCTCAGTGGTTCCACACCCTGCCTTGCAAACATAAGGGCCTCAGTTTGTTCCACGGTACCATAAAAAACAAACAAGCAAACAAACAGAAGTGGATCACAAATGGTGCCAGGATAACTGGTTATTAACAACTACTAAAGCTGGACCCTAACATGTATATACAATAAGATATTGTATATATGAATAATATACATATTATTTCAAGGTGATTTAAAATTCAATTGTATCAACTAAAATCAGAAAATTTTTAAAACTTATAAATTATTATGTTCTAAGATTAAGCAATGACAACTACGACATCAAAAGAACAAGGGCACAATAAAAAATTCTTAGTAGATCAAAGTAAAAGCTTTTATGGAATAAAATATATCACAAAGAAAATTTTCAGTATTTGAAAATAATATATGTTAGTGGATTTGTATCAGAATGTATAGTATAAATATAGACAGCTAAATTAGGTAGAAACATCATAGGCAGGCAGACAAGTCTAGGCCTTCATGGGAGTCAGTGCAAAGGATGAGAACACATTGCGACTATGAGTAAAGGAGCATCTGTTGAAGGCCAGGTCTCAAGATTAAGACAGAATGGCCAGGCTTGAATGCCTCCCTAAGATAGAAGTAATATACTAAAATTGATATTACCTGGTCTGATAGACTAGATAGACATCAGTCATTAAGGTGGGTGTCCAGGACCTCCTGATCCATTCTCTCTTAAAAAGATCCTTGTTCTTTCCATGTATACTTGGTGTGTATCTTGCTTCTCCACTGGATCAATATTACCTAAGTGGCTATACTAACAATCTTACTGGTTAATCACAGTTTTGTGCCACAATGCACCCACCTCCTGATTTGGTACCTACCTCCTGATTTTGCTCTACATACCTCTTCCTATGATGTGGTGTCTGTGGCAAAACTCTTTAAGTCCCCTCCTGTCTTTCAGAAGCTTTCCCTCTCTTTCTAAATATAGTTTTCCTATTGTTAACCTCTGTTGTTTTTTTAGAATTTATTCTTCAGTTTTGGAGAATATGAACTTGCTGTATCTGACATCTAGTAGGTTAGGAGTTACATTTATTTCCCTTATATCAATTGTACAATCTGATGAATATAATTACAACTACTGAATTGTACATTTTAAAATAGCAAATGTTATGGCATAAATTGTACTTCACCTGCAAGCTTGATTATTGGAACTCTAATATAATAAAGCAGAACTACATATAATTCTTCAGATAACAGGTTCACTGTTTTATATCAAGGGAAAAAATGGATCCAGCCACTGATTATAAAACCAAAGGAAGTAGGACACATTCAACCTATCCCCAAGTCCTACATCTCTGGTTTCAACAAAATGTAACAATTGCTTCTCAGACTTTTGGCTAAGATTAAGTATAGTATCAATAAAATACAATAACTATATAGCATTTACATTATATATTTAATAGTAACCTAGTGATGATTTAAGTATGCTGAAGAATTTGCATAGGTTATATGAAAAGAGTACACCATTTTATATTAAAAGATTTAAATACACACTGATTTTGTTATAGGGGCAAGATGGGATACTGAAGGATGACTGTAATATCTGTTATTAGACTACTGAGTATAGTAATTTTACCACATATATCAAGTTCCACAACTACAATTATTAATCTTAAGAATACTTCTATTATGTCCAGGGGTGGCAGTTCACAAGATCATACCATTTTATGCCACTGCGCTTCTGTAAATGCAGCTTCAACAATCCTACACCTGGAGCCTGAAAATAACTTTAAAAAAAAAAAGTAAGTTTGGAATCACAAAAGAAGGTTTCTATGGGGAAAAAGATGGAAAAGAAACAGGATACACTGCTATGATGCGCTTAAGAGCTGAAAGTTGAAGAGTTCTTATCCTTGGCCTGTTATTGGGAACTTGCGTCTTTCTCATCCCCTAGGTGGGTGCCTGTCCCTGACTGTCTTTTACCATAACCTAGACATTCAGGCCTTTAGCCTTCTTCCTGCGTCTTTGTAATGAATAAATAAAGGGGAGGTCTTATTAGGAAGGCAGCTTACTTAATGATTAAGTAAGGGGATTTGTGTACATGTGTGTATCTGGTACAATATTATACTAGTGTTAGAGTGTGACCATGCATATGTGTGTGTACATGTGTAGTTGTGTGCACAGGTTTGTGTGCCAGTGCATTTGTGTGCGTGGGCACGTCTTACATGTAAAATAAGAGTCTTTAGGTGGCTGTCTCTTACTGCATTTTGTCAGGTGTGTGAGGGGAGCTAGCTTTCCTGGTAATTGTGTCACTTGGTACCTCACCCAAGTCCAGTTGACTCTTCCCCCCTTTGTCTTTCTAATTACTCTTAACTGTAGAGTCTACTTTGTGAGGAAGACACTATTTTTAGTGGTAGAGACCGAAAATGTTTTATTAAATTTCGTTATTGATCTTAATAAATCCCAGAGACCTTTATCCTATCTTTCCCTAGGTACAGGGACCACCTACCCCATAACTAATCTAGTTGTGATTTAAATATGCAGAGAGATTTACATAGGTTTATAGGAAAAGATTACTTCTGTTGTCGTTGTTATGAGAGCATGGGTTGAGAACCAGTCTGAAAGGGATAGTGAAGAGTGATTTCTATTATTAGACTACTCAATTTGGTGATTTTACCGCATTCATCAGATTCTACAATTACCATTAACAACACTTAACAATCATATCAATGGTAACAATACTTCCTCTTATTCTACTAGTCTGCTTATCAATATCAGGTGATCCGCTCAGGATGAAACAAGAACAAAACCACAGTTCTATGGCTGCTCGCACGTCTCCCTGACCCTGTACCCGCTCAAACACTTATATAGTTGTAAACTTTTTCAGTACAGTTAAGTAACTTTCTTGCAGAAAATATAAATCTCGGTGTAAGACTTAAGTCTCACTTTTACTCCTGGAGCGTGAACAGCCAAGAGGCTTCCACGATGCTGAGCTCAGAAGCTCAGCGAGGCTCCAGGAGCTTGTCACACAGCGAGAGTCACCCAGGAAGGAACACACCAGGCAAGTTGCCAAATAGACCTTTATTAGTCTGGCCAGACGGCACTCCCCAAGACAAGTAGCTCAGAGAGGCGGCCAGCTCAGAAACAGAGGCCATTTTATATAGGGTTGAAAGGGGTTTTACACTTAAAACTTACAGGAAAAGGACAAAGGCAAAGAGTCAGTTGATCTGAGTTAGTGGTCGTCACGTACTAATGATCAGCAGAATGATTACACATTGTTCCATTTATAACCTAGATTATCATAAAGTTTAGAACATTCAGACTACAGGCATGCAAGGAGTGGCGTGTATTTTAATCATTAGTTATCCTATAAGGGATGGGGGAGTGACAGTCTCTAGGTCATTCGCTGGTCAATATGGAGTCGCTCTGGTTCAGCCAGGCTCCCACACTCGGTATGTTGTACAACCAGCGGGATACACCGTTTTCTTCTTAGAATTTATGCTCCAATTGGAATGGGGCTGAGAAAGACAGCCTCGCAGTCTGCTGGAATTTGTGTGTCACGCCTACCTGAGCCCAGGCTTTCGCCGCCACTCTTTTCTTTGGCCCTGTTTTCAATGGTGTACACATGTAATCAGCTGTCTCCTGAATTGTGGGAATACAAGAAAAAAAAAAATCAAAGAAAGCAACTAACAAAATTACCAAAACAACCCCAAACAAACAAACGAAAAAAAGAAACAATTAACCAAAGCACTTCTCCAGTCACGTGCTGAATCATCCTCGGCAGTGATTCGTAGCCATGGTTTCCGGGTTGCGCTGGCCTAGGCTACTGACGTAAGTGGTGGCGACAAGCAAAGAAAAGCTCTGAGAGAGATAGCAGAGAAACCGGAAGAGGCTGCGAGGAGCCCAGAGGGTAGGTCAATTCTAGTCATGCTTTGGCTGACCGGAACTGGCGTGGTTTTTGTTTTTTGTTTTTGTTTGCTTGCCTCATCACTCTCACTGCTTCTGTTCAGTAATTAGATAAACTGTTTTCTTTCCCAGGGTGAAACCATGGACAGGGTGGCGAGGGTATGAGTGTAACACGAATGGGAGATCGGCTGGGGATTGGAAATGAGGACTGGCAAAGAGGTCAGGGCTGAGGGATAAAGGGCTGTGAGCAGCGGCGCGCCAGGTATAGTAGCCATGTGCGGAGCCTAGACACCAGGTGTTTCTCTCCCATTGTCTGCTATCCTGAGCTTTAGTTCCTGTAGTTCCTGTGCCGCCAGCACTGTGGTCCTTGGTCAGCAGAGTATTATAGTTCACCCTCTTCGTAGTCAGCACGTACGCAGAGCTCTCTGCGACACACCCAGGGTAGGCAAACGAGGTATGGCTCAGTAAGATAAGAGCGGAGAGATTGACTCCACCTGTCAGTCCCAGCAGTTCAGCAGTACCACAGAAGCAGCTACTGGGAGCTGGATCAATAGGACTTTTGGTCCAGAGACTGCCAGTTTTGGCATCACTTCAGGCCTATCCTTTGGGTTAGGGGTGAGAAGTGTAACCAGAGAACTTGCATCAGTAACACTCATCATGTAATATTTATCATTCCAGTATATACTTTTTCCATCAGTTTTTTCCTTCCTCTGAACTGTCTTGCTCACTGCGACACAGGGGCAAAAATGCTAGATTCCAATCTAAACTCCTCCAAGATACTGATTTTTGTTGGCTTAAGTTTATTAGTACATTTTTAGGTATACAGTACAGTTATATTCATCATTGAGGTCTTGTACCTTTACATGATGTAGCTTGGTTCTTATTTTTCCATTCCCCAACCCTCCCTTCACCCCTCCACCGTTCCCTGTTTACCGACATTATTTGCATGTTTTTCGTTTTCACATATTTTTCTTTTCCCCCTTTACCTCTTCCCTACCTCTGCTACTTCCTCTACTCTTTCAGGCCTTTTCTTCCTTTTATGTAATATCAATTATACATTTTGATCCTTATTTACACTTTTATTTTTTCACACCAGAGAAACTATTCAGTATACATGATATTATTTCACTTAGGAGTATGACTTCAGTGTGCATCCACTTAGCTATAAATAGTTCTAGTTTTTAGTTCTTTATGGCGGAGTAGTACTCCTTTTAAAAAATTTTTCTTTATCCAATCTCCACTTAATGAGCAATTAAGTTATTTCCAAATTTTAGCTATTACAAACTGCCACTATAATTATGGGTGAGCATGTATCACTGTGGTATTTGAATCCCATGGATTACTTGAAATGTACTTCACGTCTTTACTCAGCACCTGTAATTGTCACTGTTGCTCTGAACACAGAAAAATATCTAGACCATCTTGAGAATGAGAGAAGTTCCTTATGTTGTCTGATTGCAGATGGAAAAGGTTTGCTGCCACAGGCTGTAGGGTGTTTTTTCAGTAAGTACACTAGTGTAATTGAAAGGAGTGTGTTAAGAAGTTGGTAACTCCATTTACATGACCTTGTATGTGAATATATTGAAAACTTAGACATCCACTATTGATTATTCAGCATTTATACTGATCACACATTTGAATGCTCATTCAGATGTTCTGTATGAGATTATGAAATATTTTTCAATGTGCTTCATAAATAGGGACAACAAAAATTTACATTTGTACAACATTTTGGCTCTTTTTAGAGCCAAGTGTTTTTGTTTGTGTTGGCAGTGTTACTGTATCTCATCCCTTACTCTTGATTTGAATTTTGAAAGAAAGTGCTTGTATAACTGGAAAAGAGGTTATGGACAGCTTTTTCTAGGGATTGATAACTGGCACTTTGGGCAATTCACTTATCTTCAACTGTTGAGAAGTCTGTTTCATTTTATTCATAGGTCATCCCTGAATGAAGAATTAAACTTCAATTTAGGAAGTTTTGTTTATTCTGTTAAAGAAGAAGACAAATTCCTTGAATTTTAAATGACCAAATTAAAAGGTAAAGCTAATGACCACTTGAGGAGCAGATCTGTGATTAACATAATTTGATGTAAATGGTTAACAATTTACTTTTGATGATAATGTCTCATTTTTCTACTCAAACTTCTTTGACCATGTTTTTCTGGATAACTTTGACTTTTGATTTCTTATTTGTGACTATGAAACTGCTTTAAGACACATAGTGAAAAGTTAGTTTTGAATTTTCATTTTAGAAATGTTGGGAAATATTTTGTATGATTTTTACATTGAAGTTATTCTCTATGACCCTTATAGAAAATTTCTTTTGGGTCACTGAATTGAAAAAAAAATTATTTAATTACAGTTAAATCACTATTCCATTTTATGAAGATGGAGTATTTGTGTTTTTATTTCAAACTGTTGAGGAAGTAGGAAGTCTTGCCAGTCTTTAGTGAAATTGTGGGATTTGAAATGAGGAACAATAGGACATGAGGTTCATTCGGTTTTGTTATTTTAGAGCTTCATTTTTCTCTTCAAATCTATCCTGTTTTTCTTATTTGGGATTTTGTTAGGTGAATTTAAAATTTTAATGGTGTTTTATAATACATAATGTCCTCTGTCTCTTTTACAGATTTTTGTATTTAAATTAATTTTGTGTGATAATAATAACCTCTCTCTTGCTTACTGTTTTAATGGCATATTTTTTTTTGGTTTTTTTTTTTTACCTGTAGGTTTTTTTGTTTGTTTCTATTTTTGTTTGTTTTTGGTTTTTACATCTAAAGTTCTTGTAGATAGCATTAGCTTTTATTTTCCTACATTCATTGTTATTCTTTGTTTTTTTATTATTTATTGGTTTGTTTATTTATTTATTCTTTGGTACTCAGATCAAACTCAGGACCCTGAGCTTGTGATGCAGGCAAAAATACCAGTGAGCTAAATCTAAATCCTCAGCCTATTTGCTTTTTAGTAAGAGGTTACTGAAATAAACATGTAAAGTAATTATTAGTTAAGGATTTACTGTTGTTGTTGTTGTTGTTCCTTCTTTTCTCCAGGTCCTTTTGTACTTGACTATGCATATGATGTGGCATTTTATTTTTTATTTTCTTAATTGTTCCCAGGTGATTTATTATAATTATTTTATTTTCTTAATTATTCCCAGGTGATTATAATTGATATTTTAATTTTATAATTAACTATATTGAATTAACTTATGGAGTTTATAATAAAGTAGTCTGAATGCCCAGTACACATTATAAGAACTCCCATGTAATTCAGTGTTTTCCTTATTTTTGTTACAAAATACATCATTATACATTGTGTGCCAATAATGGATTTATATGTTTTATACTTGTCTTTTAAATCATATAGCTATAAAGTCAATAACCAAAAATTCAGTAATATGAACTTTAATGTTTTCTATATAGCTACCTTAATTAAACACTGCTCCTTCTTTATGACTTTAAACTGTTGCCTACTGTGTTTTTTCTGATGGAAATATTCCCTTTCATATTTTTTATAGGACAACTACCATATATATAAATAATGAAAACAAATAATTGGTACTGAGACCCAAAAATTACACTTACAAATTAATTTTTCAGAAAACAAATATTACAATGATTTCTTTATCTCTTCCATGGTTCTCACAGTTACTCTCAGTTTTATTGCTGATATGATTTTCTTTAGATCCATAGATATGATATTTTATGTAAATAAAGCACATATAAAAAGCACAATGGCAAATGTGTTTACTGTACCAACACAAGATGTTGACTGGGCAAGAGAAGGATTTAAAATGAAATATAATGCCTCCTTTATATGTCAGCATAGACTGGAGTACATGACTAACTCGTGGCCTATACAGGTTTTTTTTAAATCAGATTTTTGTTTTGACTATCCAGCAAAGTTAGGAACACTGTGCAGATTAGTAGTGGAAAGTTTGGGCCTGGAGTCAGTCCAGAGCAGGAATAGCACATGGGAATGTCTCTCATGTCTCAAGTTTATCCCACCTAAAGTTCATTGAGATTCTTAGATTTGTACATTAATAGTTTTATCAGTTGTAAAACTTTATCTGTGACTATCTTTTCTACTATTTTTGCCTTACTTTGTGGCAAAAATCTATTCATGTGCTTGTGTATGATGGTGTCCTACAGGATTCTTAAGTGCAGTTGATTTATTTTTCTTCTTTCTGTTCATCAGACTTCAAAACATCAGTTGCTTTTTCTTTTACAAGTGCTAATTCTATTTGCTCGGTTCTGCTGTTGAATTTTTTTCATTTCAGTTTTATATTTTTTAGCTCTAGAATTTCTGATTTAAAAAGTTATTAGTGCTGTTATTTTGCTCATATATTGTTTTCCTGATTTCCTTTTGCAGTTTGTTTTTTTGCTTTTTGAACATATTTAAGATGTTTTTAAATATATGTATGTAGAAATTCGAATATCAGAGTTTTTTTCTGAAATTTTTCTTGTTGTAAATTGTGCATGCTTTTGTGTTTCTCTGGGTGATTGCAATTTTTTGTTAGAAGCTGAGTGCTTCTATATATTATCTATATTATCTATATATATATATATAATATGTATATTATGATACAGCCTCTGTCAGATAAAACAAATCTGGATATAGACATGGAGAGACTTTCATTAACAATAGTGAAGTGGGAGAACACTGACTTCCCAATTCTGTAAGCCTATTAAAATCCTTTTTTTAAAAAAGGAGCATAAGTAGGAATTGTAGAAATGTTTTAAACAGATCCTGACAACAGGATTTGTATAGTTTGTTGGGAATGTGTTTTACTACAGTCAGCCATTTAGATAGAGCTGTTAATAAAGGTATATTTGCTACTTTATTGTTAATATTTTGTAAGACAAAATTTAAGACTCTGAACAGAAGAGACAAGTTTGACTAAGGTTAGGACAAAGCACAGGCTAAGTAGCAGCAATGTTGGACATTTCTATAATGAAATAAGATTCTCTCTTTTATTTGGACATGTGTCTAAACTATTTTTAAATAAAGATTGTATTCTTTATTGTGTATGTATTTTAGAAGTGGAATGATTAGTTTGTTGTGGAAATCTGAAACAAAAACAACAAAGCCTTTTTTTTTAAATGAAAACTTTGTTTTTGTGGATTATACCATTTTTATGCTGTGGGGTTTGTTTTCTTATTGTGCATATGCTACTAAACAGCTAGAGATGGAAACCTAAGATTTTCCTAAATCTCCTCTGACCCTGCATCCTGCTCTAGACATGCTTTTGTATATTTTTTGGTATATACAAGGCCTTTCCTGAGCTAGAATTATTTTGTGTAGCCTCTTGTCATTCTGTCCTTGTGGTCCTTGCTGTCTTCATCCCACTGCCCCTTTTGTTTATTTCTTTTCAATAGTGCATGCTTGCAGTACATAATGGTTACATTTATCATAGAGATTCGGTGGGTATACTTGACACATTCAGATTCGTTTTTTCTCCTGTTCTCCTATCCCTTCCTGCTCTCTCCAACTCTTGGGCCCTTTCTCATTTGCAAAAGGTCTATTTTTAGTTTTTTGTTTTAAATCTCTTCCCATCATCATCATTTGTTCCCCTTCCCATTTGAAAAAGATCTACTTCTTATTATCTATCTCTTACTTTGCTCTTTATTTATATTTTGAGTTTCTGATATAAGAAAACTATATGATAGTTAAACTTGTGTGTCTGATTTATTTGACTTTAACATTATGTATTAGGGTTTATCCATTCATTTTGTTTCTTCCTCTTCTATAATTCCTTGACCCTACACATTGTGACTTTTACTTTTATGAGCATGAACAAAAGCTGTTAAAATTCCGAGGAAGTTCAGAGTTTGGATAAGTCTACCCCACAACAGCTTTTTAAAATGGAGTAAGGTCTTATGAAGCCTGGGAGTTGTTCTGTGTAATCCCAACTACTAAATATGCTGAGGCCAGAAGACAGTGAGGTAAGGCCACCCTGGGCAAGATAGCAATACTCTTTCAAACAAGTAATAGTAGCAAAGAGTAAGGTGTGTATTACTCACTTTGATACCAGCACCTACACCAGGAATGCCAGATATACAGCTTCCTAGTAGTCATCTCCAAATTGAGGATTAGGAAATGGAGAGTAGGAAATTACAGTAAATCTCTCCTCGTGACTGTTGTGTTATAGGTTGTGGGGAATGGTAGTGAGAAGTTTAAAATCTTTATAGTACACTCAACTGAAAAAAAAATTCACTATCCTTTACAACTAACCTCCTATAAGGAGATCTTAGAAATCTGGAGAAGTTCATATGTTACTGACACTGTCAGCTCATTTCCTATTTTATGGAGGGACAGATCCTTTTGTAGCTTTTTATATTGTAATTTATCAATTCATACTAATTTAAATATTTTAAATTAATTTTTCATTTGTTAACTCGTAATTATACATATTTATATAGTGAAATAATAGAATTTGATTTATGTATGGTTTTTATGTGGTAAGTCATTCAAAATCATGTGTAGTTTGTGAAATACACATTTCTAAGCACAGTATAACTATACAAACCCACATACAGTTAATTTTAATATTTTTGCTCTTTTTAATAAGGTCACAGCTCTGTGAAACAAAAACTGCTATATTTGTTTAGCATTGCAAGCCCCTTTACAAACCATTATGAAAAGAAGAAAAAAATGCCATAGAACTGTAACATGCCTAACAATCTTAAGATGTATAAACACTGCAAAAATAAATTTAAAACTAGGAACTTAAAAGGGGTGGAAAACTATTTTTTTCTGGACTTTCTTCTTGACTATGTATGATTTATTGACTTCTACCTTTTCCTTCTAGTTTGTGATTGACACAATGGAGAATGCTGGGCTAATGGCGAAAGCAGACATGTTGGGTAACTCTCAATCAAATGATATTCTTCAACATCAAGACTTCTGTTGTTGTGGAACAACTAATAACCTGTCATTAGAAGATGATGGCAGTAACTGTATAGCAAAGAAAAGGAATGTGGTGAGCCCAGATTACTGTGTTCAGGAGTTAAGTGAGGATAATCCCCAGCAATCTGGGCTCACCACATTCCTTTATCTTTATAGTCAGAAAGAACTAGAATGCAACAGAATCAAAGGAAAAACCTTAGGTAATAATCACTGCTCCCTGCTTGGATATTTTCACATCTGCTCATTGAATTTGTATGTTCTGTAGCATAAGTGATTATGAATATGGCCAGTTTGAAATGTTACTAACATTTTGTTTCTCTTCTGTGAGAGGTCATTCTACTTATTTACTACATGTGTATGTAGCACACAAAAATAATAGAATAGGAAACTTAGAGGAACTAGATTTTTTTTTTCCTGGCAGCAGGGTTCAAACTCAGGTCCTTGCACCTGTGAGGAAGGCAATGGAACCACTAAGTTAAAATACCGGCCCCAGACTAGATTTTTGTAAGTGGTTTGAAGCCACTTTGAGAGGAAGTATATACTTGATTTGTCCTGACTTTTGCACTTTTAGATGACGTGACCAACAACTAAGGAGAAATATTTATTTAAAGATTATGCAATATGTGACTTTAAGTTTAGACTTCTTAAGACTAGTTTTCAGCATATTTTATACTTTTGCTTTTATTATTTTGACAGGTAGGTCCAAATTGATGTTAAATTTCGTGAATGAAATCTGAAATCCTTCCTTATTTTGCCATGCTAGTTCCATAGACTCAGTTATTTTTATTCTTCTTAGACAAACATTTGCATTATTGATCAGTGATTTCCTAAATGTGCCTTTGTATTTTCAATTTTAGTTAATGTCATTTCTTACACATTCAATAATAGTATTTCATCTTCTTTTATTTGACCTTAGACTTAAATAAGAAAAGATTTGATTGTTAATATTTTATGTACCTAGGAAAGTGTTTTTGAAGTCAGCATTGCTCCCTCATTCTCATATTACTTTGTATTTTATAAAACGGTTTTGTTTTATAAACTAAGGTGATCGTACTGCTAGGGTAACAGATATAACATTATGCTGTATTTTGAAGTACCATCTGCCTCTTTCTGTCTTATCCAGTTGATTTTCCTGTCAGTTATTAAAATACACTTAAAACTTCTTTCCCAAAGAATTACTTTTAACTTTAAAAACAGTTTATTTAGATTGGTCATAGGAAACAGAAAAGATCATGTGTATGTTACTGGTTTCGTTTTGTTTGTAGTGCATGTGTATATGTGATGCTGAGAATTGTACTCAGAGTCTAAGGATGCTTTGCAAGCTCTACCACTAAGTTATATCCACAGCTGTATGTGTGCATCTAAGACTACTGCTGACCTTCTATTTTCACTTCATTCTATATTTGTAATGGGTTGGAAGGAAGCTTTAAAAATAGGGGATAATTAAATAAAAATTTACTATATTTTATCATCTACTATCGTTTATATAAATGAACAAAAGTAATAGTGCATCTAATCAGTCCATTTTTACCCTTTGTAAGATACCTTGATTTGGAATATTAATGTGTTTAACAATCCTTCGGGCAAGATGAGTTTCTAAATTTTCAGGATACCTTCTTTCCTTCATTATTTGCTAAGTTTAGCTAGCTGTGTTAGTTCTAAATAGACTTGGAAGACAAGGTGAAATCAAAATGGAAAACTAGTTTCCCTGATTTACTAGATAAATGTGTCCTTTTTTTTTTTTTTTTTTTTTTTT
>NW_022900985.1:119844-139226 GCF_012274545.1 Fukomys damarensis | reverse complement strand
TTTTTTTTTTTTTTTTTGGTACCGGGGATTGAACCGCTGAGCCAAATCCCCAACCCTATAGGTTGCATTTTATTTCATCCTTCTTCTTGTACTTTTCTTTTATCTTACAAATCATCAGAAAAAGAAGTTGTATTACTGATGCAAGCCCTAAATACACTTTCCACCCCAGAGGAGAAGCTGGCAACTCTCTGTAAGAAGTATGCTGATCTTGTAAGTATTTAAGAAAGGGAGCAAGGTGAATATAAAATAAAGCAAAGAGATATATGCTTGATAGTATTATATATAATTTTGATATAGCTTGAAATGTAAGATTATATTTTATTCCAAAATTGAGGGAATATGATTCTTTAATACTTTTATCTGTTTTATTTCAGTTTATGATACATATATAGAATAGTATAGTTCTTTGCAAAGGGAATAGATTTCATAAAATTTGCACAGCCTTTGTACCCCTTGGTCAGCATTTTCATTCTTATATTTAGATACCTATTTTTTTGAGAGACAATATTTAATTTTTTAAGTTTTTTGTGAAGTAATTAACAATGAAAGCTCTCATCAGTTTCACTGAAATTATGCATTAAATTAAGCTATGTAAACAGTATACAGTGTTTCAGGAAATATTTAGTTAACTTTTACAATATTATAGTTCTATATTCATTTTCCTGAGACAATGACTTCATGACTTTAGACAAGAATGAAGGGTTTGTTGTTTTATTTTGTTTTTTTCCTGGTCCTTGTTATGTCAGGTGATTTTAGTGTTTTTTTTCTAGGATATGGAAACTTTCACAAAATGGAAGCCCTGTCAGCTCTTTTAAACCAAAGAATGAAAATATTATAGACCTTGCTAAAGAATGATTTGAAGAAAGTATTAGAGTAGTTTATTTTCTTAAATTTGTTTTTGTTTTTTGTAATACTGCAAATTGAACACAGGCCCTTTTCACTGAGTTAACCAATTCTTTTATTTTAAAAAAATTGTTTTTATTTGAAGACATGGTCTCAGGAAATCATTAAATTACCTAATTTGGACTGGAACTTGCAATCCTTCTGTCTCAGCCTATCAGATTGCTAGAATTAAAGATGCATGCCTCCACACCCAGCTTAGAATAGGTTCTAATATAAATGCTAAGATTCTTTTGTATTTTTAAATATGTGTGAGTTGTTACTGGCATTTGTTCATTTCCATATTATTTTGAAACATCTGCTCCATATCCAGCCTTTTATTGCAGTATATTATGACTATTTTTCAGAATAAAACTAAAACTTTGTATTTACTATTCCTGCTAGTGGTTCAAGTATAATTTCTCTTAGCTGGCACTAGCAGTTTGGTACTTTGTGATTTTTATGAGAAGCAGAAGTCACTTGGTATTAATGTAAATTATTTAGAATTGTCTCCATGCAAAAATGGAGATACAGCAATGTTAACTGCTATCCTTAGAAAAGAATGGGACAGTATTACCATCTGTTGGTTCACATTTGTATGGATCATCTTTTTTTCTTTAACTCACCATATTTGTGCTCTTAGATATGCACTAAGTCTCTTGGAGACAAAATGTGGTTGAATTAGGTTTCTTAAAATTATTCTGCCAGTTTCTGCTTTTGATCAGAGTGTAACATTTAAGGTAGTTATTTATAAAAGAGGATTGGTTTCTGCCACTGTGTTCTGTTTTCTACATTGCTGGATATTTTGTGGTCTGTTTACTTTTTTTATTTGATAATTAAATAATCCTTCATCCTTTCATTTCTGTATAATCTATCACTGTTGAGGCTACCATTGGAATTGGATTTAACATCATAAAAATTTAATGCTCTTTAAAATGTTTATCAGTTTAGTTTCAGCATCATGAAAAACTTTTCATAATGAGATCCATTTTTATATATCACAGTTTTTGATGTCAAAAAAAATCACATCTTTGGGTGCCCTTAGGCTATTTTTACCACCAACAATTATAGGCTAGATTCCTGTGTGTTTGTTTTTCTATTTTATCACCTTGTCTGATGTCATTTTGATATCCTGTCCATTGACTTCATCATCATTACCTGAGTTTCCTGATGTATTATGGGATTGATGTGGAAGGATCTCTACACAAATATTGTCAGCAGTAATTAACTATATATTTTTTATTATCCTATTGCCTTTATTTACCACCCCCACCTTTGGACTTTATGTGTTATCATTAATCACTATATTTGGAAAAAGTACTTTCCCCCATTTTGTTTACACAACCCATTTGACTAGCTGAAACTCAATTCTGCATATCCCAAAATGCAAAGAGGCAGATGAAAATGTAACCCAGCAAATAGAGGGTCTAAGATGGTTTACTCTTTTTTTTTTTAAATTTATTTATTTGGTATTGGAGATTGAACTCGGGTCCTTGCACTTGCAAGGCAGGACGCCAAACTGCTGAGCTAAATCCCAGCCCTACTTTTTTATTTTATTAGTATGTAATGTGTACATATTATAGTCATCTTGGAGAGGTGGTAGCTGTATGTGATGTTACTTTTTAAAAACTACTCTGTTCTCCTCAGCTAATTCTCTTTTCATTTTGTTAATATTAACCCTAACTCATATTTATGTCATATAATGTCCACATTCATTGAGGTTATTAGTACCCTGCGCATGGCATATATTAATTCATCTTGTCTTCCTCTCTTCTCCCTGTGGCATGTTCATCTTAATACCTTCTTCTCCACAGAGCTATTGTGGAAGCCACCACAGTATTGGTACTTTCCCTTAATTACAGTCCCTTAGCTTTCCTGTACCATTCACTTCCACAGCACTAACTGTGTCTCTTTCCTAAGGTATTAGGAAATGAAATCTTAGAATACTTTTGTCCACACCTATCTTTTTGAACATTTTAGCTCCCTTTAAAAAATTCATTCATGTGTATTAGCTCAATGCCACTACCCAGTAAGGATCAGTTTAGTGTATCAGTAGTGTAAAAGGGCAGTCACAAATGACCTATAATAGCAGCAACTTGTCAATACTATTGCCCTTAAAAAAGTAAGTTTAAACTAGTCATACTTTTTTTTTTAAACATCTCTTAGTACACAGGAGAACTGCTGGAATAGGAAAGAGTTAATACATAATTTATTGACAGTGCAATATCTATAGCCAATTTAAAGATGCTATACTCCTTTGATTTTTGTAAAATTACTTTACAAAGTGGGCCAGGGATTTAGCTCAATGGTTCTGCTGCCTGCCTCGCAAGTACAAGGACCTGAGTTCAATCCCCAGTACCAAAAAAAAACAAAACAAAACAATTACTTTAAAAAGTTATTTTTTATGAAGAAATTTCAGTAAAATTATTTTTCTGCCTTTAGTCATATCAGCTGGAAAGAAGATTGTTCCCATCTTCCTCTTGAAATATGTGTCAGTGACTTCATAAAAGCTTGACTCATGTCAGAAAGACTACTATTTTATGTATTAGTAAAATGGAATAAATTATTCTGAATATAAAACGAATTCATCTTTAGATGAAGAAGGCCTGAGGAGTGCTAATTGTGTTTTTAATTTTGGTAACTGTTTCAATAATGTAGCTTTTGCCAGGCATAGTGGCATACATCTGTTGTCCCAGCACATGGGAGACTGAAGCAAAAGGATTACTTAGAGGCCATCCTTGATTGCGTAGTGATTTGAATTCAAGGCTAGCCTGAACTACGTTGCAAGACATTACCTAAAAAAATAAAATTAGCTTTCATGATCTCTTACAGGAGTTTCTAATTCATAGTTTTAATTCAAAGATCAGTTTTTGTTTTCAGTAAGAAATGGAGATTTAAGTTTGTTTATTTGTTTGTTTTTTCTACGCTGATTTACAAACACACTTTCTTATCATATCTTGAAAAAAGAGGACTGGAAAGATTCCATATAACTGTGTTTAATCTAGGTATAACTTACAGTTTCTTAAGTGTAAAGTGCTTTTTAATTTTAGCTGGAAGAACGCAGGAATGTTCAGAAGCAAGTGAAGAGACTGCAAAAGAAGCAAGCCCAAATTGTGAAAAAAAAGGTTTTCTTGCAGAGTGAACACAGCAAGGCTGTCTTGGCAAGAAGCAAACTAGAATCTCTTTGCAGGGAACTTCAGCATCACAATAAGACCTTAAAGATTAGCTGATCTAATTTATTGTTTTCGGGGAGATGCCTAGATTGCTTTTATGATCAGTCTTTCTCTCATAGAAATCAGTTATTCTTTTTACTTGCTTTAATAGAAATTAGTTATAATAATGTCTTCTGATTGAGAACTGCTACTTAATACTGATTACTCACAGCTTGGGACTTATAAGAGGTCTTTGTGGGGTTTTTAGACACTAAAGATAGTATCTAGAACTTTATTTTGCTTGATCTAATGCATATGTGAATGTAAGACACATTTTCATATATAATTTTTGGTTTCAGTTTCTAGGATACACCCTTTACCTTATACTTGGTCACAAAGAAAGTAAATGACACATGTCCACACCTCTCCTTCATAGAAAACTCCAAGTTGCAAGATTTTTCTATTTATTATTGATGTATATCAATTCCTTAGTTGTGAACTTAATTCTTTCCATAATTCTGATCACGAACAAACTGGACAAGAAACAAATCATTAGTTATTGTCAGTGTTGATCTGAGGAAATTTGATTCAGTTCTCACCCAAATTGGTTGTGACTGGAGTAGTGGGAAAAATTAAGTTCCTGAGCCACTGTAGTTATATCCTCTTCTGATAAAGCATGAGACACTTAGTTGAAATAAAGAATTAATAACAGTATATTTGACTCAACCTGAGTTTAAATTGTTTGTTCTATGCTGGATGTTGATTGAATTGATTGCTGTACTACACATCCCTCATTCTCAGCTATTCAGTCTAAATCCATTTTTAGGATGTGCTTATTATAAAAGAAGAGAGCAGGTTTCAAATTCTTACCTGGAAGGAATGAGTAGAAATCATATAAAACAAATTTGTCTGCTTGTGAATTAGAGACATCTGTTTTCATTTTAGTTTGTTTAAACTGATCCTTGTATAGGTGATTCTAAATATAAGTCTTATTCTTAAATAATATTATTATTACTACAGCAGTTCATAGGGAATTTAGTATTTTGGTTGTGCAGAATTTGTAATTATTCATAGTCAACAAATTCTCAAGGATTTCATACATGAGGACTCATGAAATGGATATTTAAATCATGTAAGAAGTTTGGATTTCTGATTGTTTTCTTAGGTAAAAGTCTTTATGATGCTTTTACTCTAGTAATAATTGAAAATAGCTATCTGAAAATGTAACTTCATTTGTCACTTATTCCTTAAGAAATGGAAGATAAGCAGGTCCAGGATAGTAGCTTACCCAAGTAGTGAAGAGGGAAACACATGTAGAAGAAACCGTGGAACAGAACCTTATAGAACCTTTTATACATTAACATTGAGAATATTTAGATGATTAAATGACAGTTATTTTATAGCAGGGCAGTTTATATTTCTTTGTCTATTTAGCAAAAGTTGCTTGATTTTTACTGAGAATTTTCTGGAAAATAAGAGGGAGGAATTGTGAATTACAAACAGCCCTTCAGGTTAGCAATACAGGGGCCCCCATTGTAGTAGAGACTTTACCTGTATATTGCTAATGTAATTTATCTTGAATAATAAGGAAGAAAATATGCAGCTGGCAAAGGAGGGGGAAGAAAGTCGTACAGAAGCTGCTGTTCATTTTCAAATTACTTTAAATAAAATCCAATCCCAGCTGAAACAGCATGACATACACAATAGCAAACTCCAACAGGAGAACATTGAATTGGGAGAGAAATTGAAGAAGTTTGTTGAACAGTACGCACTGAGGGAAGAGGTAAATTGTTTTGGGTTTACTTATTGACAGCTTCTGAGTATCAACAAAATTTTTTCACCATTCATTATTAAAATCAAACTGTTGTCCTATGACAACATTTTAGAACTTTTTATTTAAATAGTAGAATATAAATGTTCATCAGGAAAGTTGAAGGAAGTATGTTAACAAAAGGACAAATTGGAATCATCAGTTGACCCAGTAACAGTGAATTTATATATATAAAAAAAAAAAGTAATTTGTTTGGTTTTGTATTTTTGGTACTGAAGATTGCATCCAGGGAATAGTGAGCCATATTCTTGGCTCTCTATAAATTTTTATTTTGAGACAGTTTTACAAAGTTTCCTAGGTTCATCTTGAACTTGCTGTCTTGCTGACTATTAAAGAATACAGAAATATAGCATGTTGCTCAAATGGTGTTTTTAGGAAAGTACTAAGTATGAAGTACTATATTGTCTCTTCTGATACTAGACAATTATAGTTTAAGAACATATTGTTTTTTCTTATGAAGATGAATGTTTTACCCTAGTCTATCATTTCTCTGATAATCTGTATAATTTATATATACTAAATCCTTACAGAACACTTTCTCTATGTAACAAAAAATAGAAGTATATATTTCTTGGGAGATCAACTGAAATTAATCAAAACCAACTACCTAGTTGTAATGGTAGCTACACACCTAATAAGGTAAAAAATTGCTAGAACCATTCAGAACTGCTAAACTGGGATATTACAGTTATTTTCAATTCAAGTAGAAATTGGGTAATGTCTAGGTAAAATATAAATTGGTGATAACGTATTTATTTCAGTGTCCTTACTTTTAGAGGCCAGGGCCATAAATTTAGAGCATTTGAAGTTTCAAGGTGCGTGTTCCTTAATTTTGATTTTCTTTAAGAAGTGAGTAAAAGACATGATTTTATGAATATTGAGTTCTTCCTATACATTGTAATTGTTTAATAAAAAAGTTGTGATACCCCCAAAAATACTTTTAGCTCAAATTTTAGATTTAGTTCAGCCTTCCGTAACTTCCTTTGTAAACATTTTTCTTTTAAAATTTCAAGTATTATTTCATTCATTCTTCTATTATTTAGCAGTTTTCTAGCTTCTTATTATGGAAAGTTGCTGACTAAATGTAAAACATATTATTTGTGTAAATAGTTATCTCCTCTGCTCTTACTGTCTGGTGTTTCCATCTTTTTAAGTAAATGGATGATGTAGTATTATTGCACCCTGAAGTTTTATTTTGAAATAAGATTCCATCTTTACATCCAAAAATATGACAATTATTAATCACATTTTGGTATTTCCGCATGGTCCCATGAAGGTCCCCTTTTTAAAAATTGTTTAAATCAAAATATATTCCATTGTTTAGTTATATCTTATATTTTCTTAATATATAGATTTCTGTTTATCTGTTTACAGTGTTATTAAGAGTTTATTTAGGCCTATTGAATGTGCATGTCTCTTATTAGCTTTGTTTTTAAAATTCTTGGTTTTTAAAATAATTCTTTTTTTTCTCATTGAGTTTATTGGTACATTTTAGGTATACAGTATGGTTACAATCATCCTTGGGATCTAGAAATCTTACATGACAGGTCTTAGTTCTCATTTTTCTCCTTGTCTCTACCCTCCCTTCACCCCATCATCCCCTCCCCATTTACAAACATTTTATTTCTGTTTTCTCCTTTTTTTTTCTTTTCCTTATTTTACCTCTCCCCTACCCTTCCCACTTTCTCTACCCCTTTAGCCCTTTTCTTCCTATTTTACATTGTCAATTATACCATTAGAATCTTATGTACCATTATAGCATTATAGTTTTTCATACCAGAGAAATTATTCGGTATTATACATGTGTGACTTATTTATTTCACTTAGAAGTATGACCTTAATGTGCATCCATTTTATTATGAATAACTCTAATTTCTCATTCTTCCCCCACCCTTTCATTGAGTTTATTGATATATTTTAGGTGTACTGTACAGTTACATTTATTATTGGGATCTTGTACCTTTACATGATAGGTCTGGGTTCTCATTTCTTCCCCACACCCCTGCCCCCCCTTCACCCCCTTCTCCCTTCCCTATTTCCAAATACTTTATTTGCATTTTTCATTTAAAAAATAATTTCTCATTCTTTATGGCTGAGTTGTATTCCATTTATAGAAAAAACAAATCTTTATCCAGTCTCCAACTGATGAGCAAATGGGCTGTATCCAAGTTTTAAGTATTATAAACTGTGCTGCTATAAACCTAGGTGTGCATATATCACTGTGATATGATTCTTTTTAATTCTTTTGGAAATACACCTTGCAGAGTGATGGCTGGGTCAAATGGAAAATCTAATTCTAGTTGTTTGAGAGATCTCCTTATTGATTTCCATAGTCATTGCACCAGTCTGCACTGCCACCAACAATGGAAGAGGGTTCCTCTCTCCCCACCTTACCAACCTGTGTTATTTGTTGATTTCTTAATAGAAGCCACTCTTTTTGCGGAGAGGTGGAATATCACTTGTTTTCATCTGCATCTCTCAAATGAACAGTGATGTGGAACATATTCATATATTTACATGATGCTTTTACTTCTTTGTCTGAGAAATCTCTGTTCTTTTCAGCTGCCCATTTTTAAATTGGGCTTTGTATTTTGGGGGGTCTGATTTTTTGGAGTCCTTTATATATTCTAAATAATACTCCTTTGTCTGAAGAGCACCTTGTAAAAAAAATTTTGCCCGCATTGTAGGTTGTCTTTTAGCTCTATTGGCAGTTTCTTTTGCAGTTCAGAAGCAAGATGAGATCCCAGTTGTTGATACTTTCTGCTAGTGCCCATGCTACTGAGCATTTGTTCATAAAGTCTTTTCCTATGCCACTGTCTTCAAGGCTTCTGACTAACTTATCTTCCAGCAAGTGTAGTGACTCTTTTTTAATATTTAGCTCTTTAATCCACTTTGATTTTAATTTAGTGCATGGTGAAGGATAAGGGTCTAGTTTCAATCTTTGGAATGTTGAAATCAGTTTTTCTAACACCATTTATTAAAGGCTATCTTACCTCCAGTGGGGATGGTCAGCTTCTTTGTCGAAGATGAGGTAGCTGAGTACACCTGGAGTTGTTTCTGTAGCTTCCAGTCTTTTCCACTGATCCTCAGGTCTGTTTCTTTGCCAGTACCATGCTGTTTTTATTGCAGTGGCTTTGTAGTATTGTTTCAGATTGGGAATTGTTATACCCGCTGCCATGTGTCTATTGCCTAGAATGGCTTTTGCTATTCTAGGTCTCCTATGGTTCCAAATGAATTTTTGAATTCTTCTTTCTAGTTCTGTGATGTATAGTGTTGGAATTTCAATTGGTATTGCATTGTCTCTGAAAAGCAGTTTTGGTAGTATGGCCATTTTCACTATTTTGATTCTTCCTACCCAGGATCAGGGGATATCTTTCCATTTTCTTATATCCTCGTCAATTTCTTTTTTCAGAGTGCTATAGTTTTCAGTGTAGAGGTCTATTTCTTTTGTTAAATTGATTCCCAGATACTTCATTTTTTTTAGTGCTATTGTGAAAGTAATTGTTTTCCTAATTTCTCATTCCATGAGTCTGTTATTTGTGTACAAGAAGGCTGTTGATTTTTGGGTGTTGACCTTGTATCCAGCTACTCTGCTAAAAGTGTTTATTAAGTCAAGAAGTTTTAGAGCTACAAGATCCCAACAATGAATGTAACTGTACTGTATCCCAAAAATGTACCAATAAACTCAATTAAAGCTGAAAAAAAAAGAAATTGATAAACACACACACACAAAAAGAAGTCTTTTGGTGGAGTTTTTTGGGTCTTCAATGTAGAGTATCATATCATCAGCAAATAATGACAGTTTAACTTCTTCCTTTCCTATCTTTATTTCTTTAATTTCTTTCCTTTGTCTAATATCTATGGCTAATGTTTGCAGAACTATATTGAAGAGGAGTGGTGATAGTGGGCATCCATGTCTTGTTCCTCAATTTAACATGAAGGTTTTCAGTTTTGGCCCATTTAATATGATGTTGGTTGTTCATTTTTCATAGGTAGCCTTTATTAAGTTGAGATATAGACCATCTATTCCAATTTTTTGCAGTTTTTATCATGAAGGCTCTTGGATTTTGTCAAATGCTATTTCTGCATCTATCGAGAGGATCATGTGGCTCTTGTCCTTGACTCTGTTAATATAGTGTATTACATTTATTGATTTACATATGTTGAACCATTGTTGCATCCCTGAAATAAATCTGACTTGGTCAGGGTGTATGTTCTTCTTGATGATCCTCTGTATTCTGTTTGCTAGTATCTTATTGAGGTTTTTATATCTATATTCATTAAGGAGATTGGCCTGTAGTTCTCTTTTTTAGTTATATTTTTTTCCCTGGTTTGGGAATCTAAGGGATACTTGCTTGCAGGAATGAATTTGGAAGTACTGCTTCCCTTGTAATTTCCTGGAAGAGTGAAGAGTAATGGCAGTAGATCGTCTCTAAATGTCTTGTAAAATTCAGCAGTGAATCCATCAGGACCTGAGCTTTTCTTTGTTTGTAAGTTTTTAATTCCATTTTCAATTTCACTGATTGTAATTGGGGTGTTTAAAATGTTTTTATCTTCTTTGTTCAACTTTGGTAATTCATAAGTATCTAAAAATCTGTCCATTCTTCTATGTTTTCCATTTTATTAGAATACAGGTTCTCATAGTAGGTATTAATGATCTTCTGGATTTCTGTGGGATCTGTTGTGACTTCACCTTTTTCATTCCTGATTGCATGAATCTGAGCCTTTTCTTTCCTTTTCTTGATAAGGTTTGCTAAGGGTTTATCAATTTTATTATTTATTCTTTCAAAAAACCAACTCTTTGATTTATTTATTATTTTGTAACATTTTCTTAGTTTCCATTGCATTAATTTCTGCTCTCATCTTTATAATATCCTCTCTTGTTTGAATTTTGGGTTGTTTTTTATCTTATTTTTCTAGGAATCTAAGTGCCATAGTTAAGTTGTTTATTTGAACTTGCTCTGTTTTCCTAATGAGGGCATTCAGTGCTATGACTTTTCTACATAGAACTGCTTTCACGGTGTCCCATAGATTCCTGTATGTTGTATTGGTATTTTCCTTTATTTGTAAAAACTGTCTGATTTTTTCTTTAATTTCCTCTGTGATCCATTGATTGTTCAGGAGAGTGTTGTTCAATTCCCATGTGTTTGTGAAGTTCCTATGGTTTCTTATGGTATGGATCTCCATCTTTATTGCAGTGTGATCTGATAATATACAGGGAATAACTTTGATTCTTTTGCATTTATTCAAACCTGTTCTGTGAGCTAGTATGTGATCTATCTTGGAGAATGACCCATATGTAGCTGAAAAGAATGTATACTGTGATTTTGTGGGTTGGAACATTCTATAGACATGTAATAAATAAGTCCATGCATTGAAAAGCTTGACTCCATTCTAGTATTTCATTGTTGATGTTTTTGCCTAGATGATCTATTTGTGACAATGGGATATTTAGATCCCCCACTACAATTGTATTAGTGCTTGTTTGATTTTTCATGTTAATATTTTTTATATAGTTGGGCATTTATATTTGGTGCATATATGTTTATGACTGTCATTTCTTCCTCTTGGACTGTTCCCTTTACAAGGATGTAGTGGCCTTCTTTGTCTCTCTTAATCAGTTTTGGTTTGAAATATACTTTGAGAGTAAGATTGCTACCCCTGATTTTTTCTGGGCTCCTGTTGCATGGAGAATTGTTTTCCATCCTTTCTCTTTCAGTCTGTGGGCTTCTTTTTGCACTAGGTGTGTTTCTTGTATACAACATAATGTTGGGGTTTGCTTCTTAATCCATTCTGCCAGTCTCTTTCTCCTGATTGGTGAATTGAGGCCATTGACATTGATTGTTATAACTGACTGACTTATCATTGTCATGTTGTTGTCCTTTTGTTGACTCTTTTTTATTTTTTTAATTTCTTGCCTTGGCTATTTGAATTGCTCTGTTGGGCCTCGTGGTGTTTTGATCTTCATTGTCTTTTTTCTAGGATATTGTTTAAAATTCCTGTAGTGCTGGTATACTATTCATGAAGTTTCTCAAGTGTTCTTTTTCATGGAATTATCTTATTTCTCCATCCATTTTGAGAGAGAGTTTTGCAAGATACATCAGTCTTGGTTGTAGTTTGTTTTCTTTCAGGACTTGGAATACCTCACTCTAGGCTGTCCTTGACCTGAGGGGTTGTGTTGAAAAGTCTTCTGTGTTTCTGATGAGCTTTCCTTTGCATATGATTTATTTCTTTTCTATTACTGCTTGTAGTACTCTGTTCTTCTATTGGGTTTCTGGAATCTTGATTATTATATGTCTAGGTGTAGATTTTTTTTTAAACCTTGGCTAGTTGGAGTTGTATATGCCTTGCTTATCTATGTCAAATTCTTCCCCGCTGTTTGGGAAGTTTTGTGTCATTAATTCTGTGAACAGCATTTTTAAGTCATTTGCATTTTCTCCTGCTACTTCATCGTTTCCTGTCAGTCTTATGTTATTCTTCTTTGCATCATCTAGGAGCTGTTGGATCTAATTCTCATGCTCCCTTACTGTTTTTTGTTTGTTTGTTTGTTTTTTGGTACCAGGGTTTGAACCAGGTCCTTGCTCTTGCAAGGCAGGCCATGGAACTGCTGAGCTAAATCCCCAGCCCCTCCCTTTCTGTTTTTAAGAGACCTCTCTTTTCAAGGTCATTGTCTGATTCTATCTTCTATATCTGAGTTTCTTTCTTCCTAATCTTTTATTCTGTTGTGTATAATTTCAATAGAGTTTTTAATCTCCTGGATCTCTGCTTGAATCTGTTTAATGGATTCCATTTCTTTCCTATGTTGGCTGTGCATTGTTTCCATTTCTTTCTTATTCTGGGCCTTCATGGTTTCTACTGTGTTCCTAATCTTATCTATTTTTTTGTCAGTTTCTTTTCTGGAGTCTTGAATCATATCTTTTATTTTGCTCCCCATCTCTGTGGTTATCTGGGAAATTATTTCTGTTTTGAGTTTTTCTGGAGCCTGATTGATCAGTTTTGTTACTTCCTGTGCTGTGAGTTTTTAGTGTCCTGGAAGTTCACTATCAGACTTTTCAATCCTTTGCCCTACTCTTTGCCATCGTTGGACTGGAAGTCTGTCTTTGTGTCTTGCTTAAGTGTTTTCTCATTTTTATATTCGTTGTTCAGTTGACCTTGATCCAGTCTCTGGGTTATTAAATCTTCCTGATATTACTTGAGTCCCAGCCTTTGATTCTCTAATAACTTATAGACATGCTCATTTTCATAATTGAGAAAATAACTCATCAGATCAATCCCTCTCCTTTATCCCAATCGATACATTCAGAAAAACAATAGGATCAATCACCAGCCATGCCTCTGCAGAGTGTGTCCAAGGACTGGCACAATCTGGGGATCTGGGGTGGGGTGCTTAGCAGCACAGGTGCTGCTACCCTCCTGGCGCTGGGTCCGGGCAGTCAGTGGCACCCGCCGGGAAAGATGCAGCTCCAAAGGAGACCAGTAGATCAGGCTGGGCCAGGCCGCAGCAGAGGGGAATCTTAGGAAGTCCAAGCTGGGGCCACTGTGGCAAAATTCGCTGTCCTGGCATTGGGTCCGGGCAATCAATAGCACCCACTGGGTAAGGCGCAGCTCTGGAGGAGGCCCATCTACATTTATTATTTTTAATTAGTCTATTATTAACTAATGATCTAATTATTTGCAATTAGGGACAGATTCTTGTAGTTGCCACAAAACTTAATTTGAATACCTTATTTTCACCTAGTATTTCTTCCTCTACCATAAGATTTTAACAACTAAAAGCACTATTTATGTTTATAAAGGGATGTTTGATGACTTATTGAGGAGGAAAAAATGCCCAGAAATTATGTGTATGATAAATAAACAACAGATGTGTTTTTTTATCCATTTTTTAAAAAAATAAGATGTGAGCGTTACTTTCAATATAGAGCCAAGGACCATTTCCAAGGTGGTATCAAGAAGATCTTCTGCACAGAGGGACAGAGAAACTCAGCACTTAGTTATGGTGTTATTAACAGGGAACAAACAAAAACATAAAACAGTGAGTTGTAACTGGCTTTATGTTTTTTTGACATTGCATTCTTTTAAAACCTTCATGTAACTGAAGTCATTTCATTTTATTATAGCATATTGATAAAGTATTAAAACAGAAGGAATTGGAGCAACAGCTTGTGAATGCCAAACTTCAGCAGACAACACAGATGATAAAAGAAGCTAATGAAAAACATCACAAAGAGAGAGAGTTTGTAAGTTCTCTTCTTTAAAAGAGAAAAAGAAATTACCAAAGTAATTTAAACCAATAGAACTAATTTTTTAACATGAGCCAAAGATGTTTTTTCTACCAAGGAAGTAGTTTATCTATTTTCAGCTTACTTTTCAAAAACAAAATATAACACCATATACAAGAATTTGTTTAGTAAAGTATATGTAACATTTATTTGTGCTCTTAGAGCCTAATTTGCTAAATAATTGACATGATTTCTTGATCCAAAAATCATTAAAAATAAGATAATAGTCTGACAATAGAAAAATCATATATGCATATTTTTCTGCTGGTTTGGCATAATAGCTTAAGTATTTTTCATCGAAAAGTTTATTAGAAATAAAAAGTTACATACACTTCAGAATGAAGCACTGAATTTCACATCTGTCCATTTTGTAACTTTATAATTTCTGGAAAAACCATTTTGGCCTTCTAGCTTCTTATTGCTAACAGTGTTTACAATGTGGTTAAAAGCTGGCATCATTTCTTTTTTTGTCAAAGAGTACAAAGACTTTCTAAATATAGAAATTAATTAGTAGTCATCTTCTGTTTATAAGTGTAGAATTCTATTTATTTTCATGCACAACTCATTTCAACCCTGGAATTCGTACAATTTACTATGCCTCTAAATTACTGTATCTGTTTAAGTACCTAAAGGTTATTTACACAAGCATAAAGTTGAACACATTATTGAGGTAGGTAATTGGGAATTGATACAAGTAGTTGACAATAGAATATTTCATCCATTGACCTGATTCTAGCTAAGGATTGCTAAATCTAAATCTATCCTTTTGACATTTTAGCCTTGTGTTTGGTTGCTTTTAGTATTTTGTCTGAATATTTATATTTCATAGTTACTTAAAGAACTCACAAAGTCAAAGCAAAACTTTGAAGAAATGAAACAACAAGAAGTACAACTAAAACAACAGGTAATTTGACAACAGAAAATAACTGAATTTGTGAGTTGTTCCCAGCAAGAGATAGAAAAATGTTTCATATCATCAAGACTCTTGTTGATTTGCCTGGGATTTTTTTAATTTTAACACCATAAGTTCTCCTCAGTTCTCTGTTTATTGGGGTGGCTGGTCAACCTATCTTTAGAATCCTCTTTCCACTACATTACCTATTTTTTTGAATTGTTTTAAATTTTGTCTTGTGAATACCTACATTATAGTTTTTTAAAACTGGATATTCTCAGACTGGCCCACTGTTAGGTAGTTTTGTGTATTCTTTAAACAAAATCCTTACTTTTTAATCCAGATCACTATGATATTTTATTCTAATCTGTGTGTTTGTTTTGTATAAAATAAAGACATAGTGTATGTTCACTCAAAGGAAAGATATAAGACACAGTTGTATTTCTCATCTCTAAAAGTTTATTGCTGGGTGTGGAGATGCATGCCTGTAATTGCAGCACTGGGGAGGCTGAGGCAGGAGGATCACTGTGAGTTTGAGACCAGCCTGGGCTACCTAGTGAGTTCCAGGTCATTCTCAACTACATAGTGAGATCCTGACTCCAAAAAATAAAAATAAATAAATAAATAAATAAATAAATAAATAAATAAATAAATAAATAAAAGTTTATTAACAGGCCTTTATAGACAAGAACAATTAGGTATTTAAAGGTAAACTTTACCTTTTAAAAATTATGTTATATTAGTGAAAATACATTACCTACTAGAAAAATTAATTTAAAATTTTAGTCTTCTGATAGCATAGAAAATATAAACCTCTTACTTTCCAGACTTTCACATTCAGTTGTCCAGCCTGGTGAAGGAAAGAATCAAAGTGGAGAAAAATAATGAAGTCTAGATGACATTAGAAAAATTGTTATATTTGGGAGTCAAACATGATGCTGCAGTAGAGAACTCTTTTACCAAGGCCACTTCAAGAGCAGCTCCAGTTGTTTTTCCTGTCCCCAGTGTAGCTACTATACTTTGGTTTGGGATCTTTGTCACCTGAAATGCTTTCATCCAATCATTATTTGTTTCTTTTATCAACACATCTTTTTTTTTCCTGCTACCTAAACCTGGCATTCCTTCCTGAGGATCTGTCTCATTCTCTGCTGTGTACCTTATCATTTCATGTGTTGAGGGTGGTCTTAGTTTTTATTGCTTGGTGTTTGTTCTTGACTCACTTTTGCATAATCTGGAAATCTAATCCAGGTTAATCACTGCAAATTAACTCCTCAGCTCGTATGGGACAACTATTACCTAAATGTTGCATTGTAAATTAAAATCCATTTCTTTTAAATTATTACATATTGAATTATAAATATTGGATTCAATGTAATGTTTTCATACATGCATATAAATTACACTGCTACTTTATACCTTTATTTCTCCATCCTCTTTCATACCTTTTCTAATATTTAGTAATCTCTGTTCTATTTCAGATAGAATTTTTTTCAGATCCCACATATGAGCAAGCACATGCAGTACTTAACCTTGTGTGTTTGACCTATTTGTGTGTGTGTGTGTGTGTGTGTGTGTGGATTTTTTTTAAAGTGGAGTAGAGTTCTATTGTGTATATGCATGACTTTTTTTACACATCCATCTGTAGATATAACTTTTTTTCTATTCATTTGATGAAAGGCACCAAGATTGTTTCCATAGTTTGGTTATTGTGAATAGTGCTATAATAAATATTGGAGTGCAAGAACCTCCTTGATGTCCTAACTTCATTTCCATTAAATATATACTCAGAAATCACTAGATTAATAGTGGGCCTACTTTTGGTTGTTTGATGAACCTTTGTACTATTTTTTATAATGACTGTCATTTTACACTTTCATTAACACTGCGCAAGTTTCCCTTTCTTGAGATTCTTGCCCACATTTTTTTATCATTAGTCTTTTTGGTATTAGATGTTCATACTGGGGAGTATGCTGCCAAATATATTTTAATTTGTACATTTTGATGATTAGTGATGATAGGCATTGCCTCATGCACTTGTTGGTTATTTGTATATCCTTTAAGAAATGTCTTCTCACATTCATTGCTCAAGTTGTTTTTTAGAAGTTCTTTTCATTGCTTGACACTAAATTCTTAAGCCCCACGCAGATATTCCTAAAAGAGTAACTTTTTCTCTCCCAAAACAGCTTTTCAAATGTAAGAATGGGAGTATAGCAATACTTTGGCATTACAAGTATACAAAATTTATAAACAAAAAAAACTATATTTAATTGTATTATGACTGATGGAATGAACCTAATAAATGTATATTTTGAATTTATATTTAGAGAATATAAGGCCATTAAGTTTAAGATTTATTAGGGAATTACATGAGTTTCAGCTAGCTCTATTTCTGATATTTATGTATTATGTATGTGCTTTTGTTTTATCTTTCACATGCAAGTAAGTAATATTTCACCATATTCTTTGGAGACTTTAGGGTTTTAAACTGCATACTTGAGTGCTCAGAATATTTGATGACTTCTTTTTTATAGCTTTCTGTTTATATGGATAAATTTGAAGAATTCCAGGCTACCATGGCAAAAAGCAATGAACTATTCAAAACCTTCAAGCAGGAAATGGCAAAGGTATTTACGAACTTTTAGTAAAATATTATGTAAAAAGTAACTTATTTAGGTAGGTTATTTTCAACACACCATTCCTTAGTTGGTTCCATTTTGAACTGACAGTATTTAGCTTTGCTTTTTTTTCTGTCTGCCCTTAGCTTATTCAAACATTTTTTTCTGCAGTTATTGCAAGCTGATAATGATCTTTAAAATTCTTAACGTTAAGGCCCATGCAGAAGCCCAGCATAACATAGCAAGACCCTGTCTCCAAAAAAAAGCAAGAGGAAAAACAGGAAAATAAAATGTTTAAATAAAATCATAAAATTATTTGGGGAAGATGTTTTGGTTTTTTTTTTTAGAATTATTTTATGTAATCATTCTTCAGTTCTTTCACAAAACCTTCTGGAAATTATTTTTTTTAAAAACCAATCTAAGGCACAACAAGATAGAGAAATGGGGACCTCCAGGCAACCCATCAACTTCCCGCTCCATAAATAAACACAAAGATGAGACATAGGACTATTGCAACTTTAAATTTCTTTCGTTGCTCACAACTCAGGTATGCATATCGTGTGGCAGCTGGACAGCAGACCACCAGTCCTGGATATCTGGACATGCAGCCAGAAAGTGGTTTCTGGCTACTGCAATCACCCACCGCTTTGCATAGGGTTTTACCTCCGTTAGCAACTACAACTGAAATGGATATCCTCCACATTGTATGCACAGGTTCTGCCTTTTTTCTCCCAAGTTGATACTTGGTATTAGCATGAAACTTGTGTGCACCAGAGGTTTAAGAGGGAATTTCAACACAAAATAACCTATTAAAATTGTACTTAACTGTTGTATTTTGACAAAATTATTTTTAAAAATATACATCCTTGGCCTGCGATTACCAGGCGGCGTGTGCGGGAGCTCCCGGCCTGCGCGACAACAGACCAGGAAGGCCCCAAAGACCCCGGAGGGGGTTTCTTCAGCTGCCTGTCTGCCTGCCTGCGATCACCCGGTGGCGTGCGCGCAAGCTCCCGGCCTGCGTGGGAGCTTCCGGCTTGCGCGACAACAGACCAGGAAGGCCCCAAAACCCCGGAGGGGGTTTCTTCAGCTGCCTGTCTGCCTGCCTGCCTGCGATCACCCGGCGGTGTGCGCGGCAGCTCCCGGCCTGTGCAACAGCAGACCAGGAAGGCCCCTGTCACGCGCCGCTTGCCAGCAAGTAGACACGCGAGCCAGGATCCTTCTGAAGCTTTATTGAAAGTGAGGAGAAGGCACTCAAACAAAGGAATACACTTCCTTATATAGACCAGAGTTCTTCCACACTAGGCAACGCCCCATGGCAACAACTCCTCCAATGAGGATTTTGCCTAGTGTAACAGACCATGGCCAGTGTGGAGAAATCACCATCTCGTGATCCTCCATTACATGTCTTACATCTCATAATCATATATAAGTCATTATGATTATACCAAAGCAGGCAAACTCCTTATCCAGCAAGATAAAATAACTATATCAGCCTAAAGCAACAATTGGGCACAAACTCAGCAAACTAGGCAGATATGCTCTCCACAGGCCCCAAAGACCCCGGAGGGGGTTTCTTCAGCTGCCTCTCTGCCTGCCTGCCTGCGATCACCTGGCGGCATGCGCGCGAGCTCCCGGCCTGCGCGGGAGCTCCCGTCTTGCATGACAACAGACCAGGAAGGCCCCAAAGACCCCGGAGGGGGTTTCTTCAGCTGCCTCGCTGCCTGCCTGCCT
>NW_022900985.1:70907-119819 GCF_012274545.1 Fukomys damarensis | reverse complement strand
GCGAGCTCCCGGCCTGCGTGGGAGCTCCCAGCCTGCACGACAACAGACCAGGAAGGCCCCAAAGACCCCGGAGGGGGTTTCTTCAGCTGCCTGTCTGCCTGCCTGCCTGCGATCACCTGGCGGCATACGCGCAAGCTCCCAGCCTGTCCGGGAGCTCCTGGCTTGCACGACAACAGACCAGGAAGGCCCCAAAGACCCCGGAGGGGGTTTCTTCAGCTGCCTCGCTGCCTGCCTGCCTGCGATCACATGGCGGCATGCGCGGGAGCTCCTGGCCTGCGTGACAACAGACCAGGAAGGCCCCAAAGACCCCGGAGGGAGTTTCTTCAGCTGCCTCACTGCCTGCCTGCCTGCGATCACCCGGCAGCATGCGCACGAGCTCCCGGCCTGCGTGGGAGCTTCCGGCCTGCGCGACAACAGAGCAGGAAGGAAGGTAGCCACACGGGCGCCCTTGAAACACCCACACGACAGCCTCCCCATTCTCAAAACTCCTGATCGGGCCAGTCCTTAGACCAACTCTGCAGAGGCAGAGGTTCCCATGAAGGGTAGTTTTCTGAGCTCCCAACTTTGAACATCTTTAGAGAAAGGGCAGGGGAAACCTGTAATAGAACTGAGTGGAGTTCAACCCTGAGGGTAAGGAAACTAAAGTTAGGCCTTGTAGATTGTGTTCAGTCTCAGTCGTGAGGAACAGCCATTGGCTAGCTAAGACCAGGGGATTGGGTTCCGCATATGACTGTGCATGTGGTATAATATGAGATCAGAGATAGCCTGAAAGAGGACCTTCAAATTCTTTTTCTTTCCCTCTCTCTTTTCTCTTTTTTCCTCTTTCCACCCTAAAATTTCTTTCTTTTTTCTGTCCTGTCTCTACAACTCAGTCTCTTGCTCCACCATAGTGTCCCTCATCTCCCTTTTTATTCCAGTTCCTGAAGAACTCAGACTTCTTTTTTTATTTTTTGTTTTTAGGACGGGTTTCTCTTTATGTTCTTTTCTCCAGTCATTTTACCTCACTCATGGCTCTGTACCTTCAAGGGAAGGCAAGCGCCTGTTACTGTTAAGGGGATATATTCCTGTCCTTATTCCTGCACTCTCTCTATCCCCCCTGAACTTAATAGCTTTGTAAAGATAGTAAGGTAATTCTACAACCTCTGGATTCACTTCAAACCTGCTCTAATTCTTTCACTTATCTAATCCTCTTGTTCTAAGTCGAACCCCCCATCCTAAATGGTAAAGATGCCATATTGAAAAGAATATTCACTGCAAACATACTATGAGCTGCTTCTTGAAATTAATCTAATTCACATGAGTTAAAGGTGATACATTAATGACTACCATAAGTGGTCAGTTGGCAAGCTGTGCCTGATCCTATTGGGCTGCTGAATGTATCAATTGGGACAAAGAGTGGTGATTGATTTAAAGAGTTGTTTTCTCTGATATTATGAAAACGAGAATGTCTATGAGTCATTAGAAACTCAAAAGCTAAAACGCAACTATATTAGGAAGATTTAAGTAATACCCAGAAATTAAAGAAGGACAACCCAACAATAAAAATAAAAATGAGAAAACACTTAAGCAAGACACAAAAACAAATATCCAGTTCACCAATAGCAAATAGTAGGACAAATGAGGATGAAAAGTCTGATAGTGAACCAACAGGACTCCCTGGACCCATAGCACAGGAGGTAACAAAATTGATCAATCAGGCTCTAGAAAAATTCAAATCAGAAATAATTTCCCAGCTAGCCAGAGAGATGATGAGCAAAATAGAAGTCATGATTCGAGACTCTAGAGCAGAAACTGAGAAAAAAATAGATGAGCTCAAGACTGTGATAGAAGCCATGAAGACTCAGCATAAGAAAGACATGGAAACAATGAATGCCCAACAGAGGAAAGAAATGGAATCCATAAAACAGATTCAAACAGATATCCAGGAGATTAAAAACTCTATTGAAAGTGTACGAAACAGAATAAAAGATTGCGAAGATAGAATTTCAGATATAGAAGATAGGATAGCAGTCAGTGACCGTGAAAAAAGAGGTCTATTAAAAACAGTAAGGGATCATGAGAAATCAATCCAACAACTCCTAGACGATACAAAGAAAAATAACATAAGACTGATAGGAATTCATGAAAAAACAGGAGAAAACACAAATGATATAAAAAAGCTCTTCACAGAATTAATGACAGAAAACTTCCCAAACAGAAGGGAAGAATTAGACATACAGATAAGTGAGGCATATAGAACCCCAACTAGCCACGATCAAAAAAAATCTACACCTAGACATATAATAATCAAGATTCCAGAAATCCAACAGAAAAACAAAATACTACAAGCAGTAAGAGAAAAGAAACAAATCACATGCAAAGGGAAGCCCATTAGAATCACAGCAGACTTTTCAACACAAACCCTTAGGTCAAGGAGAGCCTGGAGTGAGGTATTCCAAGTCCTAAAAGAAAAGAATCTCCAACCTAGACTTTTGTATCCTGCAAAACTCTCTTTCAAAATAGATGGGGAAATAAAATACTTCCACGACAAAGAGCACCTGAGAAATTTCATGAACACCAAACCAGCACTGCAAGGAATTCTAAACAATATCCTAGAAAAGGACAACGAAATTCACAATAACATGAGGCCCAACAGACCAAATCAAATAGGCAAGGCAAGAAACTAAAAGGAGATGGGAGAAAAAGTAAAAAGAGTCAACAAATGGACAAAAACATGACAAGAATAAGTCAAAATATATCAGTTGTAACCATCAATGTTAATGGCCTCAATTCACCAATCAAGAGAAACAGATTGGCAGAATGGATTAAGAAGCAAAATCCAACAATATGTTGTATACAAGAAACACACCTAGTGCAAAAGGAAGTCCATAGACTGAAAGTGAAAGGATGGAAAACAATTCTCCATGCGTCAGGAGTCCAGAAAAAAGCAGGGGTAGCAATCTTATTCTCAGATAAAGTAAATTTCAAACCAAAACTCATTAAGAGAGACAAAGAAGGACACTACATCCTTGTAAAGGGAACAATTCAAGAGGAAGAGCTGACAATCATAAACATATATGCACCAAATATAAATGCCCCCAACTATATAAAACAAATATTAAGTAACATGAAAAACCAAATAAGCACTAATACAATTGTAGTGGGGGATTTAAATACCCCACTATCACAAATTGACAGATCTACTAGGCAGAAAATCAACAATGAAATAATAGAACTGAACCAAGCTTTGGAACACATGGACTTAATAGATGTTTATAGAGTATTCCACCCCCAAAAACCAGAATATACATTCTTTTCGGCTGCACATGGATCATTCTCCAAAATAGACCACATACTGGCTCACAAAACAGGTCTAAATAAATGCAAAAAAATTGAAGTCATCCCCTGTTTATTATCAGATCATAGTGCAATCAAACTAGACATCAATAGCACAAGAAACTATAGAAACTTCACAAGCACATGGAAACTGAACAACACTCTCCTAAACAATCAATGGATTACAGAGGAAATTAAAGAAGAAATTAGACAGTTTTTACAAATAAATGAGAATGCCAATACAACATACAGGAATCTTTGGGACACAATGAAAGCAGTTCTACGTGGAAAATTCATAACATTGAATGCCCACACTAGGAAAACAGAGCGGGCTCAAATAAACAACTTAACGATGAAACTTAGACTCCTAGAAAAACAAGAGCAAGAAAAACCCAAAGCTCGAACAAGAGAGGAAATTATAAAGATCCGAGCAGAAATCAATGCAATTGAAATTAAGAAAACGATACAAAAAATAAATGAAACAAAGAGCTGGTTTTTTGAAAGAATAAATAAAATTGACAAACCCTTAGCTAATCTTATCAAAAAAAGGAAAGAAAAGGCTCAGATCCATGCAATTAGGAATGAAAAAGGCGAAGTCACAACAGATCCGAAAGAAATCCAGAGGATCATGAACACCTACTTTGAGAACCTGTACTCTAATAAAATGGAAAACACAGAAGAAATGGACAGATTTCTAGATACTTATGAATTACCAAAGTTGAACGAAGAAGATAAAAACATTTTAAACACCCCAATCACAATCAGTGAAATTGAAAATGTAATTAAAAACTTACCAACAAAGAAAAGCCCAGGCCCTGATGGATTCACTGCTGAATTTTACAAGACATTTAGAGAAGAACTACTACCATTACTCTTCAAACTTTTCAATGAAATTGAAAGAGAAGCTATACTTCCAAATTCATTCCTGGAAGCAAGTATCACTCTGATTCCCAAACCAGAGAAAGATACAACCAAAAAGGAGAACTACAGACCAATCTCCTTAATGAATATAGATGCAAAAATCCTTAATAAGATACTAGCAAACAGAATACAGAGGATTATTAAGAAGATCATCCATCATGACCAAGTCGGATTTATTCCAGAGATGCAAGGGTGGTTCAACATACGAAAGTCAGTGAATGTAATACATTATATTAACAAAGTCAAGGACAAAAACCATATGATCCTCTCAATAGATGCAGAAAAAGCATTTGATAAAATTCAACACCCATTCATGATAAAAACCCTGCAAAAAATTGGAATAGATGGTCTATACCTCAATTTAATAAAGGCTATTTATGAAAAACCATCAGCCAACATCATATTGAATGGCCAAAAACTGAAAACCTTCATGTTAAAATCAGGAACAAGACAAGGATGCCCACTATCGCCACTTCTCTTCAATATAGTTCTGGAAACATTAGCCACAGCAATTAGACAAGAGAAAGAAATTAAAGCAATAAAGATAGGAAAGGAAGAAGTTAAACTATCATTATTTGCTGATGATATGATACTCTACATTGAAGATCCAAAAAACTCCACCAAAAAACTTCTAGACTTAATTGACAGATTCAGTAAAGTATCTGGATACAAGGTGAATACCCAAAAATCAATAGCCTTTCTATACACAAATAACAGACAGACAGAAAGAGAAATAAGGGAAAAAATTCCTTTTACAATAGCATCCAAAAAAATGAAGTATCTAGGAATCAATCTAACAAAAGAAACAAAAGATCTCTACACTGAAAACTACAGCACTCTGAAAAAAGAAATCGAAGAGGATATAAAAAAATGGAAAGATATCCCCTGCTCCTGGGTAGGAAGAATCAACATAGTGAAAATGGCCATACTACCGAAACTGCTATATACATTCAATGCAATGCCAATTGAAATTCCAACACTATATTTCACAGAACTAGAAAAAAGAATCCAAAAATTCATTTGGAACCACAAGAGACCTAGAATAGCAAAAGCCATTATAGGCAACAGTCACATGGCACCAGGTGTAACAATTCCCAATTTGAAACTATACTACAAAGCCACTGTGATAAAATCAGCATGGTACTGGCAAAGAAATAGGCCTGAGGATCAATGGAACAGACTGGAAGACACAAAAACAAATGCAGATGTACTCAGCTACCTCATCTTCGACAAAGGAGCTCACCATCCTCAGTGGAGGAAAGATAGCCTCTTTAATAAATGGTGTTGGAAAAACTGGATATCAACCTGTCACAGATTAAAATTAGACCCTTATCTTTCGCCATGCACTAAATTAAAATCCAAATGGATTAAAGATCTAAATATTAAAACAGAAACATTAAACTTGCTGGAAAGTAAGTTAGGCAGAACTCTGGAAGACATTGGTATAGGAAAAGACTTTATGAACAAATCCTCAGTAGCACGGGAACTAGCAGAAAGAATCAACAACTGGGATCTCATCTTACTAAAAAGCTTCTGTACTTCAAAAGAAACCATTAGCAGAACTAAGAGACAATCTACAATGTGGGAAAAAATTTTTACCAGCTGTACCTCAGACAAAGGACTATTATCAAGGATATATAAAGAACTCAAAACAATCAGTCCCCCCAAATATAAAGACCCGATCCAAAAATGGGCATCCGAAATGAACAGACATTTCTCATACAAAGAAGTGAAAGCAGCAAGAAAATATATGAAAAAATGTTCCACATCACTGGTCATTCGAGAGATGCAGATGAAAACAACACTGAGATTCCACCTCACCCCACAAAGAATGGCTGCTATCAAGAAATCACACAATAACAAATGTTGGCGGGGTTGTGGGGAGAAAGGAACCCTCCTCCATTGCTGGTGGGAGTGCAGACTAGTGCAACCACTATGGATATCAATATGGAGATACCTCAAAGAGTTTGGACTGGACGTTCCATTTGACCCAGTCATCCCTCTGTTGGGTATCTTTCCAAGAGAACTAAAAGAATCATATCACAGAGAAGTATGTGCACCCATGTTTATAGCGGCACAGTTTGTAATAGCTAAATCTTGGAAACAACCTATTTGCCCATCCGTTGGAAACTGGATAAAGAAGTTGTGGTTTTTCTATAAAATGGAATATTACTCAGCCATAAAGAGCGAGAGAATAGATTCATTCATAGGAAAATGGATACATATTGAAGATATACTCCTAAGTGAAATAAATAAGTCCCACATGTGTAAATACCAAATAGTTTCCCTGGTGTGAATATTCTGCAACAATGCATAAGATTCTAATAAGATTACTGACATTTAGAAATGGGAGGAAAGGAGCTAAAGGTGTAGGGAAGGTGTGATACGTAGGGGAAGAACAAAAAGGGAAAAGAAAAAAATGTGAGAGAATGAAAAGATGAAAATAAAGTGTTTGTAGATGGGGAGGGGAGGAGGGGGTGAAGGGAGGGCAGAGGTAAGGGGAAAAAATGAGAATCAAGACTTGCCAAGTAAAGGTACATGATCCCAACAATGAATGTAACTATACTGTATCCCTAAAATGTACCAATAAACTCAATAAAATTAAAAAAAAATACACATCCTTGAGCAGAAGAAAATAAAACAAAAAACAGTCTAAGGAAAACAGTAATAGATTTTGGTAATTTCTTGTGGTCGTAAACTCATAGTTGAAATATTTTAAAATCTTTTAGATTTAAACTTCATGCATTCAGTATACAGAAGACTCCTTAATGCAGAATTATAAAATCAATTGTTAAAGTTAAATGTAGAAAGCAATCTAATTCTTTTAATTCCAGATACAGGCTTCAAGGCATTTTTTTGCTTTGTTTTGTTTTGTTTCTGATACTGGTGGATTGAATTCAGTACCTTGTGGTTTTGGGGGGGGCGGTGGGTACCTGGGCTTGAAATCAAGTCCTTGTGCTTGCAAGGCATGTGGCAGAACAACTGAGCGAAATCCCCAGCCCAGAACCTTGTGTTTTCGAGGCAGGTGTGATGCTACTGAGCTACATCCCTAGCCCTCAAAAACAGTTTTTAAAAAGTAGAATTTATTTTTTCTTTTTCAAAATAAAGGGGTAACACCACTTTTTGTAAGTCAAGTAATTTAGAGATTTTACTGTACAATAGATTAGTATACCAGCAAATCCTTTCTGTTGGACAGCAGTGGGGACAAAACAGTTACTTAGATCTTCTAGAATCCTTCTTGTGGAATTTAACCATTTGCCTTGTAATACAGTTTTGTCCAAAGCTTAGGTTATTGACTTGTCTTGTTTTTCATTTATTTTTTCAAATCCAGTGGTTTATTCATTTGACAGAAATACAAAGTAATATTATGAAACTTCCAAGAGGAGTCCTGTTAGGTAAATTTTAAAACTTATGTGCTACTAAAAACCCTTCAAATACTACAAATATCACAAAATGCAGAAATAAAAATCACAAATTTTTAAAAACCAGGAATTCCTCAGGAAAATTTTCCTTTATCTTTTAGTTTGCTCTTTTTATAATCAGGTTTCTCATAAAGAGAAATGATATTTAAACTTGCACATCTGAAAATGTCTAAAAATCTGTCTAGTTTCCTACAAATGAATCTATTTTGTCTTTATGGCAGAGCAGTTCTTCATTGTGTATAAATGTCACATTTTCTTTATCCATTTATCTGTTGATGGGCATATAGGCCACTTCTAAGATTTAACAATTGTGAATTCTGCTGCTATGAACAAGACTACATGTTTCATTGTAATAGGATGTCTTTAAATCTTTCAGGAAAGAAATAAAAAGGGGAATAACTGGATTTAATAGAATTTCCATTTTAATTTTTAAAATAATTTTCTTACTGATTTCCATACTGGTTTATAGTCCATCAAGAATGTAGGAAGTGTTCCTTTTTTTTTTTTTCCTTAAGTTTATTGGTACATTCTAGGAACAGTATAGTTACATTCATCATTGGGATCTTGTGCCTTTATATGATAGATCTCAATTGTTTTTCCCCATACCCCTGCCTTTCCTTTACTTCCTCTACCCTTCCCTATTTACAAAGTCATTGTTTCCATCTTTTTCTTCTCTCATATTTTTTCTTTTCCCTTCTTACCTTCCCCCTACCCTTACCACTTCCCCTACTTCTCTTTACCTTTTGTTTGTATCAAAACATATCAGTTACACATTTTGATTCTTATTTACACTTTTAGTTTTTCATCTCAGAGAAGTTATTGTGTTTACACATGTGTGTCCTATTAATTTCACTTAAGAGTATGGCCTCAGTGTGAATCAACTTAGCTAAATGTATCTAGTTTCTCAAGTGTTCCTTTTACCTACAATATTGTTAGCATTCTTTATATGATTTCCTAATGGTTACCATTTTTTTCCTGGAGTAAAGTGGAATCTGAACTTTTATTTGCATTTCTCAATAGGTCAGAGACAGAGATGTTGAACATTTTTTCATGTTTTGGCCATTTGAACTTCTGAGAAGTGTCTGTTCATTTCATTTGCCTTTTTTCTGATTGGGTCTGTTGTTTTCAGGAGGAGGTTGAATTTTTTTTTATTTCCTTTCTGTGTTATTTTCTGTGCAATGCAGAAGCTTTTTAATGTGATATGATCCTGTTTGTTGATTCTTAGTATTCTCATGCAGTTGGATTCTTTTCATAAAGTCATTATCTATGCCTTTCTCTTCAAGACTTTTACGTATTTTAGCTTCCAACAGGATGTGTTTCTGTTTTATTATTTATGTTTTGACCCATTTGATTTTAACTTAGTAAAAGGTAAGAACTATAAGTCTAGGTTCAGTCTTCAGTATTAGGATAGTCAGTTTTGCCTATTCTATTTTATAAAGAGGCAGTTTTATCACAAATCTTTAGCCGTGTTATCAAAGATCACATAGCTGAATGTGCCTGGAGTTGTTTCTGCATTCTCTGTTCTAGTCCTCTGATTAGTATATCTGGTTTGCTTTTTTTGAGTTTCTGTTTTGTTTTGTTTTTTGGTTTTGCCAATACCAGCATGTCTTATTTTTATTGTTGCAAGTTTGTAGTGTAATTTAAGCCTAGGCTTATGATTTCTGCCTTGCTCTTGTTGCCCAGAATTGGTTTTGCTATTCTGGATCTCTTGATTTTTAGGATTGTTTTCTTTAATTCTGTGAGAAATTCTGATGACACTTTGATTGAGATTGCTTTAAATCTGTATATCAGTTTTGAAAATATGGCTGTTTTTAATATATTACTTTTGTCTATCCAAAAATAAGGAATATCTTTACTTTTTTTATTCTCCTTTACACTGCTGTGTTTTCATTATAGAGGTCTTTTGCTTTCTTGGTTAATTTACTTCCTAAATTTTTTATGATAATATCCTGAACAGTTGTTTCTCTTAATTTCTTTATTGCTGTGTCTAGTTTCTTGATTTGGCAGAGTCTGATTTCTTGTTTTTCTTTCTATTTATGTTTATTATTGGTGTACAAGAACACAATTTTTCTGTGTTGATATTGTGTCCTATTATACACATTAGTTTGATTGTTCTAGGACTCTTCTGTTGAATTTTTTTTTTCTGTCATATTATTTGCAAATAATACTACTCTAGGAATCTTTTGGTAGAATTTTTTTTTTTGTCTTTTACTGTACCATTTGCAAATAATGTTAATTTGACTTCTTCCTAACCTATGTCTTATTTTTTTTCTCTTATCTAATTGGCCACTGTTTCAAGAACCTTCTCAGGTAGTGATAAGTAGACATTATTGATCATTGATTCTGAATTTATTAGTTTGTCATAAATGATTTTTATCAGATTGAGATAACATATTCTAGGGCTATTTCCTTTGGGGTTTTATCATGAATGGGTATTAGCCCTCCTCAAAGGCTTTTTCTCTTGATATGGTCATGAGGATTTTGTGCTTCAATTTTATGTTGAACCATCTTTGCATCTCAAGGTGAATCCTACTTGGTCATGATGTATGATATTTTTTGATGATATGGTACACTCTGTCTGCCAATAACTTGTTGAAGATTTTGCCATCTGTGTTTAAAAAACAGGCCTGTAGTTGCCTTCTTTGGTTTGATCTTGGTCAGATTTTGCAGTCAAGATAAATCTAGTTCCAAGAATGACTTAGAATATACTCCTTTATTTTTTATTTCATTAAAGAATTTGAGTTCTATTGGTGTTATATGTTCTGTAAAGTTTTTGCAGAATTTGGCTATAAATCCATTAGGAGCTTGTGTCTTTAGTTAATGTGTGTTTTGTTTTGTTTTACATCTTCAGTTTCATTGCCTGATACTAGATTGTGCAGAATTTTTATGTCTTGTTTTTAACTTCAGCAATTCATACATATCTAGGAGTTCATTTCTTCTGAATTCTCCATTTAATGATAGTAAACAATGTTGAAGTAGTCAATAATAATCTTTGTTTTGTGGATCTGTTATGATTTCACCTTTTTAATTTCTAGTTGCATTTATTTTGCTAAGATTGGGTAAAGGAGTGGTAGTGAACTAAGGTATGGGTCCCCCAGCAGGGATACAGTCCTTTCTATATTGGCACATAAGCCTAATATATGAGTTGTTTTTTCTAAACTAAAACCTCAGTATTTGGGTTTAATTGCAGTTTTGGCCTTTAGTGATAAATAGTGAGGTTTGGGTATCAGTTTGAGCACTTCATCTGTAAAAGGTTCACCATCATGGGGCTAGGGGTTTGTCTATTTGGTTTATTCTTTCAAAGAACCACTTCTTAAATTAATTCTTTGTATTGTTTTTTTAGATTCAATTCCCTTAACTTTTGCTCTGATCTTTATATTTTTCTTATTTGTACAAGCTCTGGATTTTTACTGTTCTTATTATCTGGGACCTTGTGGTGCATCATTAGATTACTTACTTGAACTCGCTCTGTTTGAGCATTCACAGCTGTAAACTTCCCTCCTAGGATTGCTTTCATTGTTTCCCATAAATTCTGATATAATATAATGGCATTAGCTCTTGATTCTAGTAACTAATTTCTTCTATGACTTATTAGTTATTTTAGAGTGTATTATTTAGTTTCATGCATTTGTATAGTTTCTGTGGTTTCTTTGCTATTGATTTTTTTGTTTCACTGGCACTAACATCTGATAATAATGTGTAGGTATAACTTTACTTCTTATTTGCATATGCTTAAGCTTTCCCTTTGGGCTAGCTTATGATTTGTTTTGGAGACAGTCCCATTGCTACTGAGAATGTGTTCTGTGGTTATTGCATAAAACACTGGATTTCTAGCAAATCCATTTCTTTGAAAGTTTGGTTCAGCTCTGATATTTGCTTGGTTTGGTTTGGTTTGGTCTAGTTAATCTATTTTTGATACTAGAGTATTGAGAACAACCATTACAATTGTGTTTGGCTTTATATAATTTTTTATATCCAGTAATGTTTTTTTTTATGAGATTGGGCATACTAGTGTTTGGTGCGTACATGTTTATATTTATGTCTCTTCTGATTTAATTGTTCCTTTATCCAACATGTACTGACCTTCTTTGCCTCTTTTGACCAGTTTTGGCCTGAAATACTCTTTTTCTGAAGATAGAATAGCTATTCCTGCTTTTATCTGGGTTCCTGTTGAAATGAATGTTGTTTTCTGTCCTATGATTTTTAATCTGTGAATTTCTCTTTGAATTGAACATATTTCTTCTATACTTCATGTCTTTGGGTTTCTTTTCTTGGTCTATTCAGCCAGTCTTTTGTAGGATACTTACATCTAGTTGGATGTTCTTGTCTTGTAGGACCTGAAACTATTCACTCCGTGCTCTCCTGGCCTTTAAGGTTTGTATTGAAGAGTCTGCTATAATTCTGATGGATTCACTTACCATCATAAGTGATTTGTGCCTTTCTCTAACTGCTTTTAAGAGTATTTCTTAGAAGTGTTCTTTAGTGTTGGACTTATTTTAACTGTAATATTTTGTGAAGAAGATTCTTTTTGCTTATTGCTGTTTAAGGTTTTGGTGCTGTGCTTATCTGTAGGTTTTTTTCACTATACTTGGATAGTTTTCTGCTATTACTTCTATGAAAAGGTATTTCCACATCTTTATGCTTCTTCCATTAATCTTCAGTCTTCTTTGCATCATCTTGAAGCTAAGCTGTTGGATCTGTTATGTTCTTTTGTTTCTAAGGTGTTCCTTATTCCTCACAACCTTCCAGCACTTGTTACTAGTTGATTTTTGATAGCAGCAAATTTCTGGAGTGAAGTTGAATCTTAACATTGTTTTCATTTACATCTCTTGGATGTGGTTCATTAGTTTAGAGCCACAAAAACTAAATTTTTCTCTGAGTTGCTGAAAATTGAATTTTTGTAGCATAGTTTTCCTTCATTTTGGACTATTTTATTTTCTACAAAATTGAAATGTAAATCATATGTTAAGCAGAAAGGTTAGGACTCAGTATTATATTTTTTCCTCATCCTTTATCTATATTATTCTGTGTGTACTTCTTTAGTCTCTTTTCTTTTTTTCAATACTGGGGATCAACTTAAAAACTTTTGCTTGCCAGGCAGGTTTGGCACAACTGAAATAAATCCCTGACTCTATTGTGTCTATTTCTGTTATAGTTTTGGGTTCTTACTGTGCTGTGGAGCTGAGAGTCTATACTTCCAAGGGGTAGATCAGTTTAATGTGCCATCTCTCTAAAACTCATAAACATGGACATTTGGAAATGGGAGGTTTTGACTTTAGCTGTCTACTCCCAGGTGGGAGAAACTGCATGGCAGCCTGAATGAAGAATAAATATGGTATGGAATATGATAAGTTTCCCTGCTGCTTTCTCTGAAACTGAGGTCACCAGATTTCTTTCTTAATATGAAGCCAAAAATTTAGTTCCTGCTATTACCATCTCAGTGTTCCTCAAGATCATCTTGCTAACAAAAGACAGGCACACTTTTTCCTATAAAGGGTATACATACATGACTCTGAGTTTGTATACGTAAGTGCTATGATATGAAGTAATGATAGAAAGTAATGATCTAAAGTAATGTTTGTAGTGTGTTGGGAAGTATTTAAATTTGTGTTTATTAATTCACAGATGACTAGGAAAATTAAGGAGCGGGAGAAAGAAATGACAGTATGGCGTACCAAGTGGGAAAATAATAATAAAATACTTCTACAAATGGCTGAAGAGGTGAGAATATTGTACATGACTTATTCAATAATGAATGTTCATTTCAGTGTTGAGGCAGGATGGAACTACATTTCTAAAAAGTAACAGTAGGTGTGATTATTATTGCTTTGCTATGCTATAGTTTTTAACTTATTACATCGTGATGCATATTTCTCATAAATATTTAGAGTATATTTTAGGGACCATGACATTGAGAGTTACTGATGTATAAAGATTATTATATTCAGATTTCCACTAACAACCAAAAACTAGAACATCACATGCTTATTTACTGTGAATTATTATTTTAAGAAGGAAACAGAAATTTTGCCAGATTTGATGTTAAAACATTTGAAATAGAGTCCATGTGTAATCACTAAATGTCTTTTCTTTTGTAAATTTCATAGCTAATTTACAAAATTTCATGAGAAAATATTGGCACATTTGTTATTCTCAAAGTCTTTCTCAAAGTGTTATTCACTTTTCAAAGATAGATTTGATAGAAAGGAAAAAAAATCCATGTAAAAATAGCTTGAAATTTTTATTTACTAATTGTTTATACTGAAGATTGAGCCTATTAGTCTTCACATTGAGCTACATCCCCAGCTCCATTTAAAAACAAAAAACAAAAAAACTTATTTTGAGGCAGAGTCTTACACAATGTGAACTTAAAATTATGATCCTCTTGCCTCAGCCTCCCAAATTTCTGAAATTACAATTATACACCATTATGCCTGGCTTTTAAATAAGAACTTCAATAAACTCTTACTTGTGTTAGTGTTTTCCTTAACATATCTTCAAAGTACTTTTAGTAAATCAGTTATAATATTTTTAGTAATAGTAAGCTTATAACAGATGTATAGTTTGTAATGGACTTGATTTAGTAGTAGATAAATAATTTATCTGAATTGAAAAATTGAAACCAGAGGAAAAGAGTAGTGGCTCTTAGTAATAATGGGATGTAATATTTTGTTGTTGTTGTTTTTAACATTTTGAATTTTTACTGAAGATGTTTTCAGGTAAGAGAAAATAATTATTCTAGTGTGTTTTGTACTAATTCAAAGAGACAGAGTTTATAATTTGGAGATGTGCTTCATCTCCAATATACAGTATCTAATAGTTATACAAATATACAGTTTCCAATAGTTATATTTTGTATTTTACAAAAAAGCTCTTGAAATGCAATTATTTGTACTTCTCTCAGACAATCTTTACTGGTGTTTTTCTTACTAAGATTCTCATTATCCATTATATTTAATTAAGTCAAATTTTAATAAAAAAATCAAAAAGTACATTTGGCATAAAGAAATAATGGAAACAAAGTTTTTATAAATATGGAAGGGTGAAGGTGGTAAATGGGAATGGTGAAAAAATGAGAACCTGTCATGTAAACATTTAAGATCCCAGTGATGAATGTAACTGTACTGTATACCTAAAAAGTACAAATAAACTCAGTGGAAACAAAATAGACCAGATAATCTTGTGTTGCATTAGTATAAACTTAAATATTCAAAGTAGAATGTGGTGAGGTTCAAAAAGTAATATAAATTGTTTCATGTTCACATAACTTGTGTGTTAGAACTTAATCTGTATTTAATGTTGTCCCATAAATTCTTTTTTTTTTTCAGAAAAATTTCTGTGACAAAGAGTTCAGAGCTTTTCATATAAAATTGGATAGATTAGAGAAAATGTTCAGGGCTCTGCAAATGGAAAGAAATGAGCTTACTGAGAAGGTCAAAATCATGAAAGAGCAGGTGTTTGTAAAAGCAACAGATAAAGATATATCACTGCCTGTGCCACAGTCTGGCATTGTTCTTGATTCTCACAAGTTGTCAGATACTTCCTTTGAAAGTGTTTCTGGAGTCCCCCTGGAGGCAGAATCCAAGGCACTGAATGAAAGAAAATGCCACTCAAAAGACCCTTTCCATAAGATGTCCTCCAGGCATTGATTAGGTTATTTCAGATGATGTTTTGGTATTGCACTGAGAGGTATATTTTGCAAACAACTTTCTCTTTTAGTAATAACTATTGTTTTTTGTAGTGAAAATTTCCTTACTTTTTCTACTATATCTGTATTTTCTTAGTATTACTAGATTGTTACAGGAAGCTGACTTAAAATTCTGCAGTTTTTAATCTGTATATTTCTACAATTGTATTATACATTGGCTCCATTTCTCCTTTCATTAGAAGGCAAGAGTTGATTGCTTTATTTTAGTGTGTAATGTGTGTTCACTACTTTATCCCTGACTCTTGCACATAATTATCTTCATTAAATTGAATCTCATTTTGATATTTGTTCTGATTTGAAAACATAGTAATTCAATCTCTCAAGACATACGTATGAGGTTAAGTGTGGGACCAGAAGTAAGCATAGGGTATTTGATTTGGATTTACATTTTGGTAATATGTATATTACTTGATAAATTGAGATGACAAAAGCCATGAGTCTCCCAAAGGATACTAGGTGGAGATGTCATTTGCACTGCAGACAAGCCATTGGATAAACAAGTTTAATGCTTGTTTGACTAAAAATAGTCTTGTTTTACTTTTAGTTTAGGACAGATACTTAAAGAAAGATAATTGAAATAGAAAATTTTTGAACTTTCAAATTTGCTTCTTTACTAGGTTTATCTGAAGGTCTATTATACCTAAATAATTTTACTACATGTTCCTATCATTTTAATGGTCTAAAATGAATAGGAAATAGAAAATTTCCTAGTAGATATGAAAAAGTCTACTGACCACAATAGGACCAGAGAGTGGAGGAAAATAAACTTATATGAAATTTAACAAATTCATTTAATACTCTTGAAAATAAGCAACACCAGAAGATCCCCCAACAGCTTTGTTAAAAAACGCTCCTTCAGTAAGTAGATGCAATATTATTACCCTCTTTTTTTTTAGATAAAATGGAGGCACTAATCAGATATTTATATTTTGTACTTTAATAGTAATGATCATATTTTCCCAGAACCCAGTGAGTGTAATTACTTAAGTAAGGTAATTGTATACCCTACTTTGTGTACTTGTCTGAGAAAGATAAATCTTGGCTGAAAGCAATATAATTGATAGTATTTCATGTACTATTTTTGTCATTCTTTGTGTCCTAGCTTAATATTTTATGAAAGTATACATACAGTGTTAAAAGGACCTGGATTCTCTTTAGGAAGTATTTGATTTCCTTTCAAAATTCTTCCTCCACTTACCAATCAGACAGGGTTGGGGATGGAAAAGCCAAACAATAAATAGAATAGTTAGAGGAAGGTTCTCCTGTCCTATATATGGTCCTAAATCTTGGCATGCCCAGTATCAACCAAATACTAACGCAGGATTTGGCAAATTATTTATTTTGGCAAAGGTTGCTTTCATTCTACGTGTTTAGGATCAAAGACTAAAATATGTATAGCCTTTCCATGTTTATCACCTTTGTTTGATAAAATTGTATCTGACCCAGGTAAGCTTACATGTTGATGTTAAATAAATTCTAATGAACCAGTTTTTGAACTTTTTCCTGAAACTGTAATACTTTATAAGGGCAAGGGATTCAAAGTTGCAGAGAAAATGTGGGTCTAGAATTACATAATATTTCATCTTCAAATGAACTCATTTCTATTTTATTTTCACATTTCTTATTTTGAAATCAAGTTGTATATGCAACTATATTGTGCCCTTATCATAGTTTGATATTCAAGTATTATAGAAATATCTACTTCTGTCAAAATGCACGTGGAAATAACTGAACAAAAGGATACAATGCTAATAAACATTTTTAGCTCCTATCCTTTAGAATGTAAATTGATAAGCAGTTCTAGTTTTAAATACTTGACGTAGAAAGTACTTACTAATGTGTATCTAACTTTAATTACTCCATTTTATTGATAGATAATAAAGGAGTATTGAGCCTGTATTTATAATTAATGTGACTTTTTATTAGCATAACAAATAATTCAAATTTTTTATTGGTAAATCTCTCAGGTTCTAAATCATAGTTACTTCACATTTTAAATCAAAAGCAATGTCAGGGATTACTGTTTGATTCATTAGCAAATGTAATTTTATTCACTGTTCACCTTATTTTTTTAAGTGTCATATAGTTTATGATAAATGATTATAGCATAACATTACTTCCATTTTAAAAGACTATAATATAAATGGACTTCTTTTTACTATTAAGAGATAACCACAAATCTTTTTTCTTTATTAGAAGAAAAAAACAGGTTACTTTTAGTTTTGAATGCATTTTTTTAAAAGGAAATATGGCTACATATAAAACTCGGATACACAAGGCAGTTGCTGGTTTAATAAAAGCCCTATGAGGACCAGCTAATCAGATACCTTCTAATGGGTTATCTGGCACATCAAACTTTAACTGGTGAAATCCTAGTGATCCAAACAATGAGAAAAAAAGAGCAATATAGTTTTAAATGCCCAGTAGTCATGTCTTACATAATTAGGATTTGTTTCATACATTAACTATATTAAACATTTTAAATAATTAAGATTGTTTAAATATTCCACCCATTCTGGGATAAGTCTGGCAGCATCTTCTAGTTTGGCAGCAGCTATAGTGTTCACTTTATTTTTAAGTGGGCAGGTTGTATGATTTTTGTAACAAAATCTTACAAAGCTTAAAACAAGCACAACTAGGGAAAATAATTTCTCTTGTTTTATCATATTCAGATTAATAGAAAATGAGTATATCTGGATTCATTCTTTTATTGAAATTCTAGTTAATGAGGAAAAGTGAGATTCATCTAATCCTACATACACAAGTAAGGAAGCTTCTATTTTCTAACAAAGCAACTTTGACAGAAAGCAAGTTATTTATTTAAAAGTGCCCAAGTTGAAGTCCTTTGAAATATTTAGTAGGCGAAGCATTATAGAAGTGATAGAGCCAAGAATCAGTCTTTTGAAACAGTCATTAAATTGGCAAAAACAAATTAATCTGCCATTTTAGATCTTTGGAATCTAATCCAAACCAAAGATAGGGCAATGTGTAATTTTTTTCCTTTTTATTGAGTTTATTTGTACAATCTAGGTATACAATACAGTTACGTTCATCATTGGGATCCTGTACCTTTACATAATAGGTCTTGATTCTCACTTTTTCCCCTTGTCCCTGCCCTCCCTTCATCCCCTCCTTCCCTCCCCATTTACAAACACTTTATCTCCATTTTTTCAATTTCACATATTTTTTCCTCTCCCTTATTACCTTTCCCCATCCTTCCCAATTTCCCTACACCTTTAGCCCTTTACTTCCTATTTCACATTATTAATTATTACATTAGGATCCTGTGTACTATTATAGTTTTTCACACCAGAGCAACTATTCGGTATTTCAGTTAAAAAAATCTCTATGAACATTACAAATAGGGAATCCTAAAATAAAACTATAAAGGAAAGTAAAAGAGAAAATGCAATGATGTAACATTAAAATAATCCTTAATTCTGGAGATGAAAATGGTCCCTTAACATTTAAATTGCTTCTTGCTTCTCTAGTCTTATCTAATTCTTTTTTTCATTATTTAGAGAATACTTTATTAGTTTCTATAATCAAACCCACACAGATATAACCTTACATATTTAGTGCAATGTGTTACCCCTGTACACAAAGAAAAATTTTAAAAAATTAACATTTCTAGACCAATATGGCTGTCCATTTCTGTACAATGCCAGCTCAACACAGTAAATTGGGATAGCTTTTTCCAAGTTGACAGCATCATTAAAGTCCCAAAATTCAATTTATATATATATTTTTTATATTTATATAAAAACTAATAATAGCTGTATGTTATGCATCGATAGCAGCAACAGCTTTTCCAGGTTCTGCAGTCATCTGAACAAAATTATAGACATTCAGCACATTTCATTAAAAAAAAACAAAAGAAAAGAATAATATTCAGGAAATAGCAAAGTTCTGTTGCTGTTGTGTTACCTAGCACTATTTTTTTATTAGCATCTTAATCATCATCTGTAAAGAACATCCTAGAGTAATATCATTAAAAATAGCTCTGATAAAGCATGGTCACTACTATGTAATAAAGCAGGTCTATGTATCATAAAGCAGGTACTAGATATTTTACATTCACAGAGGTATGATACAGTACCATCCTACATCAATAATACTCAGTTTTGGTTTGAAATTTGCTTTGTCTGCAAATAAGATTGCTACCCCTGTTTTTTTCTGGGTTCCTGTCACATGGAGAATTGTTTTCTATCCTATTCACTTTCATTCTATGGGCTTCTTTTTGCACTAGGTGTGTTTCTTGTATACAACATATTGTTGGATTTTGCTTCTTACTCCATTTTGCCAGTCTATTTCTCTTGATTGGTGAGTTGAGGCCATTAACATTGCTGGTTATAACTGATATGTACTGACTTATTTTGATATGTTATTGGCCTTTTGTTGATTCTTTTTACTTTTTCACCTTCTCCTTTTAGTTTCTTGCCTTGCCTATTTGATTTTCTCTGTTGGGCTTGATGGTGTTGTTGCCTTCATTGTCTTTTCTAGGATCTTGTTTAGAATTGCTTGTAGTGCTGGTTTGGTATTCATGTAGTTTCACAGGTGTTCTTTGTTATGGAAGTGTCTTATTTCCCCATCCATTTTGAAAAAGAGTTTTGCAGGATACATCAGCCTAGGTTGGAGGTTCTCTTTTAGTACTTGAAATATCTCATTCCAGGCTCTCCTTGCCCCAAGGGTTTGTGTTGAAAAGTCTGCTGTGATTCTGGTGGGCTTTCCTTTGCATGTGATTTGTTTCTTTTCTCTTACTGCTTGTAGTATTTTGTTCTTCTGTTGGCTTTATGGGTTCTTGATTATTATATGTCTAGGTGTAGATTTTTTTTTATTGTAGCTTGTTAGGGTCCTATATGCCTCACTTATCTGAATGTCAAATTCTTCCCCTCTGTTTTGGAAGTTTTCTGTCATTAATTCTGTGAACAGCTTTTTAAAGTCATTTGTATTTTCTCCTGCTACTTCATGGATTCCTATCAGTATTATATTATTCTTCTTTGCATCATCTAGGAGTTGATGATTGATTTCTCATGATCCCTTACTGTTTTTAAGAGACCTCTCTTTTCATGTTCACTGACTGCAATCTTATCTTCTATACCTGAGAGTCTATCTTCTCATTCTTTTATTCTGTTGTGTACACTTTCAGTGGAGTGTTTATTCTCCTGGATATGTGTTTGAATCCGTTTTATGGATTCCAAGTCTTTCCAATGTTGAGCATTGATTTTTTTCCATTTCTTTGTTATGCTGGGCCTTCATGGCTTCTATCATGGCCCTGAGCTCATCTATTTTTTTGTTGTTGTTGTTAGTTTCTGCTCTAGAGTCTCACATCACAACTTCCATTTTCCTCACTATCTCTGTGGTTTCTGTTTTGAATTTTTCTAGAGCCTGATTGATCTGTTTTGTTACTTCCTGTGCTTTGAGTTCAAGGTGTCCTGGTGGTTCACTATTGGCCTTTTCATCCTTATTTGCCATACTGTTTGCCATTGGTAAACTGGAAGTCTGTCTTTGTGTCTTGTTTAAGTGTTTTCTCATTTTTATTTTTGTTGTCAAACTGTCCTTGGTTTAATCTCTGGGTTATCATCCAAATCTTCCTAATATAGTTGCACTCTAGCTTCTGTGTCTGTAACGATCCACAGACATTCTCCTCTGCATAACATCAGAGAAACAGCTCATCAAACCAACTACAATGTTTTATCCCAACTGATACAATCAGCAACACATTAAGATCAAGCACAACTTTGACACTGACCACCTGTGGTAGTCACTAGTCTATCACCCTTAAATCATTTGAATTAAATTGAAATCAAGAAGCAGTCCAGAACATGTCTGCAGTGAACAAAATTTCAAGATAGTGTATTTACCATTTAATGGCTCAGACAGAGCAGGGATGTAAGACCCCTGGTCTCAGTTAGCTAATGGCTGAACCCCATTATGCTGACTGACCTTGGTCTGCAAGACACAGATTGAGTTCCCCATCCTTCTGAATGGTTGAACACACCATTCTATTACAGGTTTCCCATGCCCTTTCTTTAAAGATGTTCAAATTTAGGAACTCAGAAAAATACCCTTTATGACCACATCTGCCTCTGCAGAATGATTCCAAAGACTGGCACAGTCAGGAGGTGTGAGAGTGTGGCAGGGAAGGGTAAGAGGAGTTATGGGGGTTCAGGGATGCCTTCCTGGCACTGGAGTGATGGTGGCTGGGGCAGGAGAAGGCCTGGCTCTCCTTCCCATGGTGAAATGGGGCCCAGGCTACCTCCTGGCACTGGAGCGATGTTGGCTTGGGCAGGGGACAATGTGTAATTTAGAAGCATTATGACATTTTTGCATTTTTACCTCATCTTCCACACTGTCTAGATTGGTGATAGCTATGGTTATAGCATCCCAAATTAATGATACAACTTACTGACTTTGCTCGTACAAGGAAAATAAAACAATTTAATTATGAATAAATGTAACAAAGTTAAAAACTAAATGTTAGTTTATAAAATATGAAAAAGGATCTCCAAATCACATCTGGTAAGGATATGTATGGTATGTTAAAGACTTGAATAACTCTCAAAACAAAAAATTGGGGCAGAAAAGAGGCTTTAATGAACATTTCTATACAGGTTTTATGCTGTAGTTAAGGTAAACATGTGAAAAGAGACCCAACATTTGTAATCATTAGTTAATTTCAAGAAAATAAAAAACAGCAATCACTATGATAAACAGCACTAGGCTATTGATAAACATGGAAAAATAAATGTTGGCGAGGATGTGAAAAACTTACATATTGCTTAGGGGAGTGTAATGGGTTGCAACTGTGAGAAGTGCAATTTCTCAGAATATAAAAGCAAAATGGAAGATGACAGGAAAACCAGATCTTTTGCAAATCATAAAAGGACTAAGATAAAGGAGAAAGGAGGGTATGGCAAGGGTAACTAAAAAGATGTGTTATTTACATGTACCAACAAGAAATCATCTTGTGCCTTGTTTTTAAGATCTGGATTGCTAGTTCCATGTTCTGGTGTGTGATTTTTTTTTTCATTGCTTTAAACATTTTTAGCCTAAACACACATAAATCATGAATAATACTATTTGGAGACTTAACTAGATGAAGGTCCTTCAGTGCCAAATATAATATTTAACAATCACATATGTCCAGATTTTGGTATTAACTGATCAGTATATTTCAGCACTAAAAATTAAATGTGGGCTTCTTTTGGAAAAGTTTGCTCTATTTCACTTTAATATTTTATCTCCAACTTTATTAATTTAATGAGGGAAGAAACAACTAAATGTTTTCAAAATATATTTGCAAGTGTGTATTTTCATATACCTAGACATTCATTTACTGTTGATTTTGATGACCAAGAATTTTCAGAAATCATTTTTAAGTGTCACTGAGAGGAGTTATATAGGAAACTTGATTTTGTTTTATTACATCCTTCCTCCTTATTTTATATATTCTCTTTCCCTCTCTTCATCTCTCAATCCACTTCTCATTTGAAAAGTACCTATCTCCATACTTATCTTTTATTTTACTCTTTATAACAGATTTCTTATATAAAAAACCATTATGTAAAAACCATTAGTGTAGTGATGTATTATTTACTTTTCTCTCATTGCTGAGACAAAATAACCAACTTCCAAAATTAAAGGGAAAAGTTAATTTGGCTGAGAGATTACAGAGGATTTCCTCCATAATTGGCTGGTTCCAAGGCAGGGTGGCAGAAGGACAACAATCCATGGTGGTGAAAGACAGCAGAAGCAACAAGGAACCTTAAGAATATCTCTCTGTGCCTTTTATCTTATTTAGAATACTCAGGGTGAGTAGCACTCATGCCCTTAATCCTTGAGCTGTCACAACTAGCCCTACCATAAGTCAGTCACATACTTTAGATTCAGCCACCTCCAAAATAGCCCCACCTCATTCACATAGTTTTAGGTGACATCTAAACTAAAGCCATAACAATTGATAGTTTCTATAATGGCACAACACAAAAACTGGGAAAGTTGGAGGATGCAAAGGTATTCATTGAGAAACACTTGAAAATTGAAGATGTGGGTGTGTTAGTGGAGTATATATAGGCCACATGCTTGTATTCTCCAAAATGAAATTTTTATCCATCCACATACAAAAATCTTTTTGGGGTTCTAGGCCTCTCAGGACTTGGCTTGTGGAACCCTAAAACCTAGTAAATTCACTCAAATAGGCAGATATTTATCTTTCCAATACTGATTCAGCTGTGGATAAGGTTTTTCAGCTGGTTTTCAGCTTCAGTCGCTTTCCATAATAGTCCAAGCTTGCTACTACCCACAAAGGATTCAAGTGGTGACTTGATCATATCTTCCATCCTGGAAATATGCATTCATCTGAACTATAGTAGATGAATCCTTGTAGAATCAGTCTTTGTTACAGTTATATGTGCAACACTTGGAAAATTATTATGACAGATAGCTAAGTTAGGTTAAGAATGATAGACAAAAAGGGATCAGACTTGAAATAGGGATGAGGCAAATCAGGACTGTGGTTAAGGACCAAGTTCATAAAAATTGCGTCCTGAGAAGGAAACATCCACCTAGGCCTACGTCTTCCCCAGAAATGACAAGAGCTCAAAGTTTTACTTTAATTAGAAGGAGCGCACCACTGTCACTAGAGAGAAAGTACCACAGCACATAGCCTGAGCCCTACCCCTAGAAGCCATCCACTGCTGGGGGATCTAGACCTCAAGACAGAGAGCAGAAAGGCCATTGTTCTGAGCCCAGAAGAGTTCACATTCATAGATAACAGAAAGCTCCTCTTCAAGATTTGTTTAGATTTGAAACCCACAGAGGGAAGAGAGTCACTCCAAACAAGATGCAGTGGACTGCAGTGGTTGTTGAGTTGTTGGTGTCCTTCCTGAACCCATTCATTGTTGGGGAAGATAAGCTCAAATGTGCAGTATAACTGTACAGAGTTTGAACCCAAAAGAGGTCAGGGGGCTCAATTGCAGCCTCACATCTAGAAAACAACCTCAGGAGAATATGGCTGGCTCACAGATCAATCAACACAGATCTGCACACTGCCCACATTGTCTACAGGTGAAAATAGAGACATGCATGGGAGGAGACACATTTTTTAAAATGTGTTCTTCATTTTTGCCTTTCTTGTTCTTGCCTTTATCCTGTTTTTGTGTTTTCTCAATTGTTATTTTTATTGAAGCTTGAATATGGTTTCTCATTTTCTATTGCTGTTCTAGTTTTGTAATCTATATTGTTTATTGATACAATTTAGGTATGATACAGTTAACATTAATTATTGAAATCTTGTACCTTTACATGATTTTTCTTGTTTCTTATTTTTCCTATTCCCAGGCCTCCCTTCACCCCTTTCAACCTTTCCTGTTTACAAAGATACTGGTTCTATGTTTTTCCTTTTCACATATTTTTTTCTTTTCCCTTTCCTCACCCTTCCCACTTACTCTACCTTACAGCGCTTCCTATTTATTACAAAATTTAAATTATGCAATATTTGCACTTTTCATTTTTGATACCAGAGAAACCAGTATTTATATATGTGTAACAATTTCACTTAACAATACAGCCTCAGTATACATCCACTTAGACATATAGTTTTTCATTCTTTATGGCTGAGCAGTACTCAATTTTATTTTAAAAAAGAACTTTCCATTCACCAGTTGACAGATTGTTTCCAAATTTTAGCTATTACAAACTGGGCCAATATAAACATGGATGAGCATTTATCACTGTGGTATGATTCTTTTAATTTGGTTTAAGACACCTAGCAGAGGAAGAAGTGGGTCAAATGGGACTTCTAATTTTAGTTGTTTGAGATATAAATATAGATTTCCACAATGGTTGCATCAGTCTGCACTCCCACCAACAATGAAGAGGTATTCTTATCTACCAAAAAAATCCATCAGAATTTGATATTGTTTGATTCCTTGATAGCAGCCTTTCTTACTGCAGTGAGATGGAATCTCAGTGTTGCATTACCTGCATTTCTTGAATGATCAGTGATGTTGAACATTCTTTCATATATTTATTTGCTGTTTTTATTTCTTAGTCTGAGAAATGTCTGTTCATTTCAGATGCCCACTTTTTTAATGGGGTCTTTATGTTTGGGGGGTCTGATTTTTTGAGTTTTTTGTTTGACAAATGAAAGGATTTTGGGGGTAAAGCAGCATAATCTTTTATCTAAATAGAAACCATATCAACTTTCAAACAATGTTTTAATAAAGGAAAATTCCATTTAACAGAATAGCTGATATACATTACCATAAAAGCAAAACAACAACAGCATAAATAATACCAGTCTTTTAAGATCTGTTTTCAGTTTGTAACCACATCTTACATTACACTGTCACAGTCTGATAATTAAGTTATGGGAACTTTTCCAAATAGAATCTTTGGGGCTGGCAGGAAATTTTCTAACTGGCCCATATTCCTGTGCATGCATGTTTAGGAGAATTTAAGATTATGTGCTTCAACACAAATATATACTGCTGCATTTATGCTCTAACCCAGTGTACTCTACCAATGAGCAACATCTCTATTCCCCATTTCCTCCGTGGCCTGCTCAATCTTTTTGACACAGGATCTCACTAAATTTTCCAGGCTGTGCTCACACATGCAAGCCTCCTGTCCCAGCCTCTCCCGGAGCTAGGACTACAGGTGTGCAAAATCACACCCAAGGAGAAAACAGTAAGTTCTTACTACAGTAAAAATCTAATGTCTACAGATTTGAAAGGGAATGGATGCAAGAGCAGAAAGACAAAGTCCTTTCCTTGGGAAGTCATCCACAGATCAAGGACAGGCTCAAGGCCCAAAGGCAAAACCCAAACCAATCAATGGTTGAGAAAAGCAGCGATGATCTCAGCATTGACAGGAAAAAAGTGATGGTGAAAGAGGGAGGAAGCATAGTGCATTTATTACATGGAAGATTGTGACAAGGAGTGAAGGGAATATCTTATTAGAAAATATTTTTTTTAGTTCTTTATATATTCTGGATAGTAGACATTTAGGGACAGCTTGTAAAAATTTTTCCCACATTGTGGATTGTCTCAGCTCTGCTCATTGCTCCAGCAGTGCAGAACCTTTTTAAAAGATGAGATCCCAGTTGTTGATTCTTTGTGCTACTTCCCATGCTACTGAACATTTGTTCATACAGACATTTTCCTATGCCAAAATCTTCAAGAGTTCTACCTAACTTATCTTCCAGTAAGTTTAGAGTTTAATATTTAGATCTTTAGCTCACTTGGATTTTAGTTTAATGCATGGTTAAAGATATGGATCTAGTTTTAATCTTTGACAAGTTGAAATCCAGTTTTTCCAACACCATTTATTTAAAAGGCTATCTTTCCTCCAATGAGGATTGTTGGCACCTTTGTCAAAGATGATGTAGCTAAATATCTCGAGTTGATTCTGCATCTTCTAATCTGTTCCACTACTCCTCAGGTTTATTTCTTTGCCAGTACCATGACAATCCCTTATCCTTATAAATGCTAGGAAAAAGTATACTCACAATAGGCAATATACAAGCATTAACACAGGAAGTAAATGAAAAACATTATCAACCACAATAACAAGCAGAAAAGAGAAGACACCTAAACAAGATTTAAACCCAGAAATCCAGATCACCAAAGGCAAATTCAGGGGCCACGAACATGGAACAATCCAAAACTCAACTGTGTGGACTTCCTAAACTGAGAAGAAAAATAACAAAACAGATGAAAGAAGCTCGGGGAAAAACATCTGCAACAATTTATCAAATAACAGAGATGTGAACATAATGAAGGATGTGACTAATAACATTAAAGCAGCCACATATTTTTAAAAAACACAGGACCTGAGGAAAATTATGAAAACCATGAATACCAGCATGGGAAATAACTAGAAAAAATGAAACATGTCCAAGCAGATACCCAATAAGTTAATATTGTATTGAAAGTTTCCATAACAGAGGAAATGAATGTGATGACAGAATTTCACATATAGAAGACAGGATGGCAGTGAGTAAACATAAAATGTTGTTGTTTTTTTGTAAAGGAAGGGACCATGAGAAATCAATCCAACAACTACTAGATGATACAAAATGGAATAACAAGGTTTATTGAAATCAATAAAGGAGCAGAATACAGCACAAAATACATAAACTTTTCACAGAAATAATTACAAAAAACTTTCCAAACAAGGAAAAATTGACATGAATATAAATTAGTCATGTAGAACTTTAACCATGATTTTTTAAAAAAATCAACACATAGACATACAACAGTCAACACCCAAGAAGACCATTACAAGAACAAAATATTAAAAGGAGTTAGAGAAAAATAACATACAAAGGAAAACCCATCAGAATCACAGACTTAACACAAACCCTCAAGTCAAGGAGAGCCACTAGTGAAGTATTTCAAGTCTTAGAAAAAACAGCCTTCAAGTCAGATTGTATCCTGCAAAAGTATTTTTAAAAACTGGTGGGGATATAAAACTTTTAGGACAAAGAACACCTGAGGAACATCATGAAAGTCAAATCAGCACTCCAAAAACTTTAAATAATATCTTAAGAGAAGACAATGATGATCACAACCCCATGAAGTCCAGCAGAATGAAACCATCAAAAATAACAAGAAATTAAATACAAAGGAGAATCCAACACCAGGAAAAGTTCATAACAAGGATAACTCAATAGTATCATTTATATTCATCAATGTTATTGGTCTCAACTCACCACTCAAAAGAAATAGATTGGTACAATGAGTCAAGAAGCAAGGTCCAACATTATGGTGCATAGAGGAAACACTTCATTTGAAAAGAAATCCATTGAATGAAAGTCTAAGAATAAAACCCAATACTCCAGGCAACAGGAACCCCCCGAAAAAAAGGGTAGCTATTACATTAGCCAACAAAGGGAATTTCAAATTAAGACTAAGACAAGGTCACTACATCCTTGTAAATCTGGGAGGAAGACATGACAGTCATAAATGCATATGCACCAAATAATAGTGCATCCAATTGAAACACATACTAAAGAATATGGAAAAAAGTTTATTATAGTTGGGGACCTCAATACCCCACTGTCAATAATAGATCATCTAGACTAAAAAATCAACAATAAAATAGTAGAACTCAACAAAACTTTTAAAACAGTGGGCATAATAGGTGTTTACAGAATGTTCCACACCAGAAAATCAGACTAAACATTATTTTAGACTGCATACAGGTCATTCTTCAAGATAGACAACATGCTAGTGATAGAATTTCTGTAAATAGTCTGAAATCTACAAAATGTTAAAGGAAATGTAGGACAAACACTGCCTTTCACTTCTGTAATTTGCTTTGTCTTGCTTGTTTCTTAGGACAAAAATGTCAGAGATTTCACTATTAAAGCTTGAAGGCACGTAGTCTCATTTTAAAAGGTTATAAGATTAATAACTGCCAGAGGTGCTTAACTTCATCCCCAGAGTGAAACCAGATGTCAAACTCAGATAATGATTGTCATGCCCTAAGCCCCAAACTTTCTCACCAGTCCCAATTTCCTAACTCTGACCCTCAATGTTGTAGGCTAGAATAGCTAAAGATAAACATCCTAAAAGAGAAAGCTACATTTGGTTTAAAATTCAACTGTCCTGTCATTATGATTTGTGATGGGAACTGGGGTAATTGGAATGTCTTATTGAATTACCTAAAATGAGGTCATGATTATAAAACTCCTGTAAAAGGCAAATTGTAACCCAGACCTGGCTCAGTCATTTGGCACAGCCCTTGGTGCAGGCTGAAACTTCACCAGCAAAGTAAACTTTTTTGGTAGTTTTATCCACTCTTGCATACTTGTGTGTCATTTACCAGTTCCTTCCCCAACATTAGCTCATATAATATATTTAGGTAAATGCAAAGGAATTGAAGTTATCCCTTGTATAGTATCAGATCATAGTGCAATTAAACTGAAGATCAGTAGCAAAATAAATCATGAGATTCCTAAGTATATGGAAATTAAATAACACCCTCCTGAACAGAAAAAAATTAATTAGTGGGAATGCTAATAAAACATACAGAGATTTATGGGACACAAGGAAAGCAGACCTAAGAGGGAAATTCACTGCAGCAAGTGCTAATATTAAGTAAACAGAGTGAGCTCAAATAAACAACCTAGTGCTGAACATTGAGCTTCTAGAAAAAGAAGAGCAAGACATACCCTAAGATCATACAAGGAAGAAAATTGTAAAGATCAGAGAAATTGTCAATGTAATGGGGACTAAAAGGACAATACAAAGAAATGAATAAATTGAAGAGATATTTCTGTGAAAGAATAAAATTCACAAATGCTTAGCCAAGCTTGTCCTAAAAGGAAAGAAATGACCCACATTCATGCAATTAGGAATGAAAAGCGTGAAATTACAACAAATCCAGCAAAAATCCAGCAAAATTCCAGAGGATCATCAATACAAACTAAGAGAACCTATACTCCAGAATGGTGGAAAACACAGAAGAGATGGACATATTTCCAGATACATATGAATTATAAAAGTTGGATGCTGAAGATATAAAAATTCTAAAGAACAAAATTGAAAATATAATTTAAAATTAACCAACAAAGAAAAGCCCAAATCCTGATGGTTTCACTGCTAAATTCTATAAGAAATTTACAAAACTATTGCCACTAGTGCTTAAACTTGTCAATGAAATTGAAAAGGAAGCTATACTCCTAAATTCATTACTGGAAGTAATCATCACCTTGATCCTAAAAGCAGACAAAGACCCAACAAAAAAGAGAACTGCAGGGCAATCTCACAAATGAAAGCACATGCAAAAATCCTCAGTAAGATACAGGCCACAAATGCAAAAGATCATCAAGAAGATTGTATACCCTAACCATATCAGATTTATACCAAGGACGTCAGAATAGCTCAACATATGCAAATCACTAAATGTAGTACACTATATTAACAAAGTCCAGGACAAAAACCAATATATACAGGGAATATTTTTAATAAAAACTAACACCAAGTAATGAATAAAACCCAAAGGAAATTGGATTAGATGGTCTTTCTCAAACTGATAAAAGTCACATTTGAAAAGCGAATAGCTAAAATCATACTCAATGGTCAAAAACTGGAATCTTTCAAGCTAAAATCAGGAACAAGATAGGGTTGTCTATTATCATTACTCCTATTTATATAAGACAAAGAAATACAAGGGATAAAAATAGGAGATGAAGAAGTTAATTTGTTATCATTTCCTAATTACTCTATATAGAAGACCTGAAAAATTGCATTAGATGTTTTTTAGACTTATTGCCAGATTCAGTAGAGTGTTGGATACAAGCTCAAAACACAAAAATCAATAGCCTCCCTTTCAATAAACAACAAATATTGAAAGAGATAGTAGAGAAAAAACTCCTTTCAATATAGCATCCAAATAATGAAATATCTTCAAATCAATATAATAAAGGAAGTAAATGATCTCTACTCCAAAAACTACCGCACTCTGATAAAATAAATCAAAGGGGATATCAGGAAATGGAAGGACATTCCTTGTTCTTCGGGAAGAACAAATACGGTAAAAGTTCCCCATAATTTAAAAAATGGCATATTATTCAATGAATCCTGACTGAAAGTCAACAACATACTTCACAGAACTTGAGAATACAAACATTTGAAACAAGAAAAGACCCAAATAACAAAAGCAATTCTGAGCAATAAAGGCAAGGTAGGAAGTATTACAACTCAAAACTATGTTACAAAGCTACTGTGATAAAAGAAGCTTGATCTTAGCAAAGAAACAGACTTGAAGCATAATGGAACATAGTAGAAGATAAAGAACTTCAGACATACTCAAATACCTCATCTTTGACAAAGGAGCCAAACAGCATCACTGGAAGAAAGATAGCCTTTTTAATAAATGGTGTTAGAAAAACTAGGTTTCAACTTGCCCAATATTAAAACTAGATCTATATCTCTCATCATACACTAAACTAAAATAAAAGTGAATCAAATATCTAAATCTTAAAATAGAAACACTAAATCTGCTAGAAGATAGGCTAGGTAGAACTCTTGAAGACAATGGTATAGGAAATAAGTTTATGAACAAAACCTTAGTCACATGGGAACTAAGACAAAGAATCAACAATTCGGACCTCATCTTATTAAAAACTCTGCATGGCAAGAAAAGCATCAACAGTGAAAAAACAACACACAATGTGAGAAAAAAATTACTATCACTTCCTCAAAGTTCAACTAACCAGAATATATAAAAAACTTAAAAGAATCAGATTCCCCAAATTTAAAGACCCAATCCAATATTGGTCATCTCAATTGAACAGACAAAAAAAAGAAGCAGCAAATAATCATATAAAAAATTCAACACCACTGCTCATTTAAAACATGCGAATAGAAACAACACCCAGATTCCACTTTGCTCCAGAAGGAATGGCTGATATTAAGAAATCAACTAATAACAAATGCTGTCAGGGCTGTGAGGGAATAGGAACCCTTCTCTACTGTTGATGGAAGTGTAGACTGAAGGAAATCAGAGCAGAGATTCCTGAAAAACATAGGACTACAAATCCCATTTGACCCAGCTATTCCCATGCTGGGTGTCTTCCCAAAATAATTTAAAGCATCATACCATAGAAATCTATGTATGCCTACATTTATAGCAGCAGAGTTTGTATAATTGCTAAATCTTAGAAAGAGGCCAAATGCCCATTAACTCATGAGTAGGTAAAGAGATGCTTTTCCTTTTTGTTTATGTTTTGTTTTTTCTTTACAAAATATTCAGGGATAAAAATATATAAATGAGATTTGTATAACTAAATCAATATAACAAGGCTATACTTTTAAGTGAAATAAATGGGATACATGTAAATATCAAATTGTTTCTCTGACTGAGAGGCTGAAAGTATAAACTAGGATAAAAATGTATAATAGCTAATATGAAAAAGTACAAAGGCAAAGGAGATCTAAGGGGAAAGGAAACAAGTGAAAGAAAAATTTGAAAGAAAGGAAAAATGGAAATAAAATTTTGTAAATAGGGAGTTGTAGAGAGGTGATTGGGAAGGAAGGGAATGGGAAAAACAAGAACTCATATATATCAAGAATAAGTTCAAATTCCCAATGATGAATGTAATCATAATGCACATCTTAAATGTACAAATGACTTTTGAAATTTTTTTTAAAGCTCTACTGTAACTGCACCATTTGGTTCAATAAACCTACAACACAGATATTCCTTAACAGTCTACCTGGTAAAATATTAGTCTTAAAACATACCACTTGGACTTCTCTGTCTTGTTTATAGAATTTCAATGTCTTTTTTACAGTATACCTTGTTTACACAGTACTGCAATTTTTGCTGATTGCACTGTACAATATAATACATGTTTTTATAATAATGTATAATAATGTAGTTTTATGTTATATGTTACAGTACTGCCTAGAAGAGGATAAGAAAATTAAAGCAAAGTCAAGAAGTTGGGATTTCATTTGACCATTTCTTTGTGCTGACTATCTTAATATACACACTATATTCAATTCCTCATTTGATTACCAAGTCATTTAATGACCTAGCCACAGTAATGGATTTCAGTCACTGACTAAGGATATCTATATAATAAACAAATATAAATGATGTAATGAACACATAGATTATCAGAATATTCTTCTCATTCTTGCGTCTTTCAGAAATGTCTTTGTTCTTTATATGTATATTTGCTGTGCACCTTGTTTTTCTATTAAATCAATATTAGCCACATAACTATTTTTAACAGTTACAAGTTTATGGTTTATATTTTAACCCAAGGTAATATGTGATTTTACTGCATAAATTATCCCTAGGCTGAAAGCCTCAGTGGCAATCCATCTTCAGGACTACTTTCACTAAGGGGGTTTCTTGTCTTAAAACATTTCCTATCTTTAATCTCCTTTGTCTTCTGCATGCTGAGACATAAACTCAACACATACAACAAGTTAAGATTTACTTCCCTGAAACACTATCTGTACAAGAAACTGCTAATACAGCATGTCTACTAGAGCTGTTGGAATATTTTTAATCAGGTTTTGTCCCAAGAGAGCATGGGGAGCTTTCCTGGCTCTTGCCCATTTTTCTTGAGTCAAGAAATTTTCAGGCATGCTCAGAGACCTGGAAAGTGAGCTTATCTAGGCCACTGAAATAAACCTCCAGCTTTGAGTGCAGCCTACTATTTGACATAGCCCAAGCATCCTTAGGTCCTCCTCTATCTTATCAGGAATAAAGTGAAACTTATATTGGGCACTTTGCAAGACACAGTGAAACTGAATTACCATTTATGATAAATGATGGCAGTCACACTACATTTAATACTACATAATACTACATAACAAGTCTATCCCTTTAGACTTCTCAGTAAACATAGGGAAGCAAAGATGGACATAAAAAGTACTAAAATATGAAAATCCACAACCATCAAACAGGGACATATAAACTCATGCAGTACATGATATAAAATGCCCATGACTGGCCTCAACAGTATGGAAATAAGTGCTTTTTCTCAATTCAAAATGGTGATTTAGTCAGCAGATGTGTGACCTCCCAGACTGTGCACCAACAGATCCAATAAGGACTCAAGGACCCCGGAGGGGTTCTCTCCAGTTGCCTGCCTGGGATCACCCAGCGGGTGCATGACCTCTTGGACTGCATGCCACCAGATCCAGTAAAGACCCAAGGACCCCGGAGGGAGTCTCTCCAGCTGCCTGCTCGGGATCACCCAGCAGGTGCCCGACATCCCAGACTGTGCACCACAAGATCTAGTAAAGGAGGTAGCCACGTGGGTGCCCTTGAAATACCCCCATGGCCTCCTCCCCCCCCCTTTCTCAAACCTTCTGACTGGGCCAGTTCTCAAACCTCCTCATTGGGCCATTCCTTGGACCAACTCTGCAGAGGCATAGGTTCTCATGAAGGGTAGTTTTCTGAGCTCCCAACTTTGAACATCTTTAAAAAAAGGGCAGGGGAAATCTGTAATAGAACAGAGTGTAGTTCAACCCTGAGGGTTGGGAAACTCAAGTTAGGCCTTTTGGACTGAGTTCAGTCTCAGTAGTGGGGAACTGCCATTGGCTAGCTAAGACCAGGGGATTTGGTTCTATATATGGCTGTACATGTGGTATAATATAAGAAGGGAGACATAGTCTGAAAGAGGCCCTTCAAATGTTTTTTTTTTTTCCTTTTCCTCATTCCACCCTGCAATTTATTTCTTTTTTCTGTCCTCTCTCTCCAACTCAGTCTCTTGCTCCACCATATTATTCCTCATCTCCCTTTTTATTCCTTCTCCTGCCCTAACTCAGACTTCTTCTCTTATTATTTTTCCTTTTGGGGGGGTTCTCTTTATGTTCTTTTGTCCAGTCATTTTACCGCAGTCATGGCTCTATAGCTTCAAGGGAAGGCAAGCACCTGTTATTGTTAAGGGGATATATTATCCTTTTTTCGGCATGCTCTCTATCCCCTGAAGTTAATAGCTTTGTAAAGATAGTAAGGTAATTATACATCCTCTAGATTCACTTCAAATATGCTCCAGTTCTTTCACTTATCTACTTCTCTCATCCTAACTCAATCTAAAATCCCTCCTAAATGATAAAGATGCTATATTTAAAAGCGTATTCACTGCAAACATATTTTGGGTTGCTTCTTGATATTAATTTAATTCACATGTGTCAAAGGTGATAAATTAATGACTACCACAAGTGATCAGTTTGCAAGCTGTGCCTGATCCTATTGGACTGCTGAATGTAACGATTGGGATAAAAGATTGTGATTGATTTAATGAGTTGTTTTCTCTGATATTAAGAAAATGAGGATGTCTATGAGTCATTAGAAACTCAAAAGCTAAAAAGCAACTATATCAGGAAGATTGAAGTAATACCCAGAAATTAAAGAAGGACAACGCAACAACAAAAATAACAATGAGAAAACACTTAAGCAAGACACAAAGACAGATTTACAGTTCACCAAGGGCAAACAGTAGGACAAATGAGGACGAAAAGTCTCATAGTGAACCAACAGGACACCCTGGACCCATAGCACCTGAGGTAACAAAAGAGATTTTAAGCAAGCTCTAGAAAAATAAAATCAGAAATAATTTCTGAGTTAACCAGAGAGATGATGAGCACAATGGAAATAATGATTCGAGATTCTAGAATAGAAACTGACAAAAAAATAGATGAGCTGAAGACCATGATAGAAGCCATGAAGACTCAGCATAGGAAAGAAATGGAAACAAAGAATGTCCAACACAGGAAAGAAATGGAATCCATAAAACAGATTCAAAGAGATATCCAGGAGATTAAAAACTCTATTGAAAGTGTACATGACAGAAAAAAAGATTGCAAAGATAGAATTTCAGATACAGAAGATAGGATCGCAGTCAGTGACCATGAAAAAAGAGGTCAATCAAAAACAGTAAGGGATCATGAGAAATCAATCAAACAACGTCTAGATGATGCAAAGAAAAATAACATAAGACTGATCGGAATTCATGAAAAAGCAGGAGAAAATACAAATGACCTAAAAAAGCTCTTCACAGAATTAATGACAGAAAACTAACCAAACAGAAGGGAAGAATTAGAAATACAGATAAGTGAGGCATATAGAACTCCAATTAGCCATAATCAAAAAAAATCTAGACCTAGACATATAATAATCAAGATCCCAGAAATCCAACAGAAAAATAAAGCACTACAAGAAGTAAGAGAAAAACAAATCACATGCAAAGGAAAGCCCATTGGAATCACAGCAGACTTTTCAACACAAAACCTTAGGGCAAGAAGAGCCTGGAGATATTCCAAGCCCTAAAAGAAAATAACCTCCAACCTAGACTGATGTATCCTGCAAAATGCTCCTTCCAAATAGATGGGGAAATAAGATACTTCCACAATGAAGAGCACCTGAGAAATTTCATGAACACCAAACCAGCACTGCAAGGAATTCTAAACAATATCCTAGCAAAGAACAATGAAGGCACAATACCATGAGGCCCAACAGAACAAATCAAATAGGCAAGGCAAGAAACTAAAAGGAGATGGGAGAAAAAGTTAAAAGAGTCAACAAAAGGACAATAACATGACAAGAATAAATCAATATATATCAGTTATAACCATCAATGTTAATGGCCTCAATTGACCAATCAAGAGAAATAGAATGGCACAATGCATTAAGAAGCAAATTCCAACAATATGTCATATATAGAAACACACCGAGTGCAAAAGGAAGCCCACAGAATGAAAGTGAAAGGATGGAAAAAAATTCTCCATGTGTCAAGAGCACCCCCCAAAAAAGGGGTAGCAATCTTAATCTCAGATAAAGTAAATTTCAAAACAAAACTCATTAAGAGAGACAAAGAAGGACACTACATCCTTGTAAAGGGAACAATTCAAGAGGAAGAGTTGACAATCATAAACATATATTCACCAAATATAAATGCCTCCAACTATATAATACAAATAATAAGTAACATGAAAAACCAAATAAACACTAATACAATTTTAGTGGGAGATTTAAATACCCCACTATCACAAATAGACAGATCTTCTACGCAGAAAAATCAACAATGAAATAACAGAACTGAACCAAGCTTTGAAACACATGGATGTAATAGAAGTTTATAGAGTATTCCACCCCAAAAAAATCAGAATATACATGCTTTTCAGCTGCACATGGATCATTTTCCAAGATAGATGACATATTGGCTAACAGAACAGGTCTAAATAAATGCAAAAGAATAGAATTCATCCCCTGTATATTATCAGATCATAGCACAATCAAACTGGAGATCAATAACACAAGAAACTATAGAAACTTCACAAGCACATGGAAATGGAATGAATCTCCTAAACAATCAATGGATTACAGAGGAAATTAAAGAAGAAATTAGACAGTTTTTACAAATAAATGAGAATGGTAATACAATATGCAGGAATCTTTGGGACAAAATGAAAGCAGTTCTATGTGAAAAATTCATAACATTGAATGCCCACACTAGGAAAACAGAGCAGGCTCAAATAAACAACTTGATGATGAAACTTAGACTCCTAGAAAAACAAGAGCAAGAAAAACCCAAAGCTCAAACAAGAGAGGAAATTATAAAGATCCAAGCAGAAATCAATGCAATTGAAACTAAGAAAACGATACAAAAAATAAATGAAACAAAGAGCTGGTTTTTTGAAAGAATAAATAAAATCGACAAACTCTTAACTAATCTTATCCAAAAAAGGAAACAAAAGGCTCAGATCCATGCAATTAGGAATGAAAAAGGCGAAGACACAACAGATCCAAAAGAAATTCAGAGGATCATGAACATCTACTTTGAGAACATGTACTCTAATAAAACGGAAAACAGAAGAAATGGATGGATATCTAGATACTTATGAATTACCAAAGTTGAACGAAGAAGATAAAAACATTTTAAGTACCCCAATCACAACCAGTGAAATTGAAAATGTAATTAAAAACTTACCAACACAGAAAAGCCCAGGCCCTGATGGATTCACTGCTGAATTTTACAAGACATTTAGAGAAGAACTACTACCATTACTCTTCAAACTTTTCAATGAAATTGAAAGGGAAGCTATACTTCCAAATTCATTCCTGGAAGCAAGTATCACTTTGATTCCCAAACCAGAGAAAGATACAACTAAAAAGGAGAACTACAGACCAATCTCCTTAATGAATACAGATGCAAAAATCCTTAATAAGATACTAGCAAACAGAATACAGAGGATTATTAAGAAGATCATCCATCCTGACCAAGTCGGATTTATTCCAGAGATGCAAGGTTGGTTCAACATATGAAAATCAATAAATGTAATACATTATATTAACAAAGTCAAGGAAAAAACCATATGATCCTCTCAAGAGATGCAGAGAAAAGCATTTGATAAAATTCAACACCCATTCATGATAAAAACCCTGCAAAAAATTGGAATAGATGGTCTATACCTCAATTTAATAAAGGCTATTTATGAAAAACCATCAGCCAACATCATATTGAATGGCCAAAAACTGAAAACCTTCATGTTAAAATCAGGAACAAGACAAGGATGCCCACTATCGCCACTTCTCTTCAATATAGTTCTGGAAACATTAGCCACAGCAATTAGACAAGAGAAAGAAATTAAAGCAATAAAGATAGGAAAGGAAGAAGTTAAACTATCATTATTTGCTGATGATATGATACTCTACATTGAAGATCCAAAAAACTCCACCAAAAAACTTCTAGACTTAATTGACAGATTCAGTAAAGTATCTGGATACAAGGTGAATACCCAAAAATCAATAGCCTTTCTATACACAAATAACAGACAGACAGAAAGAGAAATAAGGGAAAAAATTCCTTTTACAATAGCATCCAAAAAAATGAAGTATCTAGGAATCAATCTAACAAAAGAAACAAAAGATCTCTACACTGAAAACTACAGCACTCTGAAAAAAGAAATCGAAGAGGATATAAAAAAATGGAAAGATATCCCCTGCTCCTGGGTAGGAAGAATCAACATAGTGAAAATGGCGATACTACCAAAACTGCTATATACATTCAATGCAATGCCAATTGAAATTCCAACACTATATTTCACAGAACTAGAAAAAAAATCCAATAATTCATTTGGAACCATAAGAGACCTAGAATAGCAAAAGCCATTTTAGGCAACAGGCACATGGCACCAGGTGTAACCATTCCCAATTTGAAACTATACTACAAAGCCACTGTGATAAAAACAGCATGGTACTGGCAAAGAAATACACCCGAGGATCAGTGGAACAGACTGGAAGACACAAAAACAAGTGGAGATGTACTCAGCTACCTCATCTTTGACAAAGGAGCTGACCATCCTCAGTGAAGGAAAGATAGCCTGTTTTAATAAATGGTGTTGGAAAAACTGGATGTCCACCTTCCACAGATTAAAATTAGATCCTTATCTTTTGCCATGCACTAAATTAAAATCCAAATGGATTAAAGATCTAAATATTAAAACACAAACATTAAACTTGCTGGACAGTAAGTTAGGCAGAACTCTGGAGGACATTGGCATAGGAAAAGACTTTATGATAAAATCCTCAGTAGCATGGGAACTAGCAGATAGAATCAACAACTGGGATCTCATCTTATTAAAAAGCTTCTGCACTGCTAAAGAAACCACCAGTAGAACTAAGAGACAATCGATAATGTGGGAAAAAATTTTTCCCAGTTATTCCTAAAAAGGATTATTATCTAGAATATATAAACAACTTGAACAATCAGTCCTGCCAAATATAAAAACCCAATTCAAAAAAGAGCATCTGATTTGAGCAGATATTTCTCAGTAAAAGAAGTAAAAGCAGCAAGTACATATATGAAAAAATACTCCACATCACTGGTCATTCAAGAGATTCAGATGAAAACAACACTGAGATTTCACCTCACCCCTCATAGAATGAATTCCCTTCACAACAACAACAAATGTTGGCGGGGTGGTGGTGAGAAAGGAACCCTTCTCCATTGTTGGTGGGAGTGCAGACTGGTGCAACCACTATGGAAATCAGTATGGAGATACCTCAAAGAGCTGGGACTGGAGGTTCCATTTGGCTCAGCCATCCCTCTGCTGGGTATCTTTTCAAAAGAACTAAAAGAATCATATCATATGTGCACCCATGTTTATAGTGGCACAGTTTGTAATAACTAAATCTTGGAAACAGCGCATTTGCCCATCCATTGGAAACTGGATAAAGAAGATGTGGTTTTTCTATAAAATGGAATATTACTCAGCCACTAAGAATGAGAAAATAGTATGATTTATCGGAAAATGGATAAATATTGAAGATATACTCCTAAGTGAAATAAATAAGGCACACATGTGTAAATACTGAATAGTTTCTCTGGTGTGAATAATCTGCAATAGTACATAAGATCCTAACATGATTACTGGCATTTAGAAATTTGAAGAAAGGAGCTAAAGGTGTAGGGAAGGTGGGATGTGTAGGGGAAGGGTAAAAAGAGAGAAGAAGAAAATGTGAGATAATGAAAAGGTGGAAATAAAGTGTTTGTAGATGGGGAGGGGAGAAGGGGGTGAAGGGAGGGCAGGGACAAGGGGAAAAAATGAGAATCAAGACTTGTCATGTAGAGGTACAACATCCCAACAATGAATGTAGCTGTACTGTATCCCTAAAATGTAGCAATAAACTGAGTTAAAGCTGAAGTAAAAATAAATAAATAAATAAATGAAATATTGATTTAAGTTATTTTAGTGGACTTAAGATAAAAACAACAGCAAACAATTCAGGGTTTTCAGAGAAATTAAACAAGTTGAAATTGTTTTTTTTAAAATACCAGAGATTTTGGAGTTGAAAAATAAAATGGAAATTTAAAGTGGTAGTAGTATCAACAGAATTGAAGCAGGAATCTGTACATGCAAAGACAAATGATTTGAAAATATACAGAATGAAAAAGAAAAAAGGGGTATACAAATCTTTGAATCAACACACACACAAATAGGTATGCTTGAAGAGAAATAGGAGAAATATATTGGGTAGAGTGTTTATTTAAGAAATAATAGAAAACATTTTAAAATCTGGAAATAAAAACAACTATGCAGACATACAAAAGTCAAAGAACCAAATAAGTTTAACTCAAATTATATTAACTCCAAAATAAAAAAAAAAAATGTCAAAAGTCAAACACAAAACAATTGTGAAAGCAGTAAGGAAGAAAATGAAAATGTCAGGTAAAGAATTCTCAATATACTTTGGGGATTTTCTTTAAGGATGGGGGATTTACTAGGGATTAAACTTGGTACCTTGCATTCATGAGCCAGGTGGTGGAACCACTGAGCTAAATCTTCACTCCAAGAATTCTCAATATGTTGAGCATCAAATTTATGGTAAGAAATCTTACATGTCAAGAAAGTATGGAAAGACTAATCAAGAGCTGAAAGAAAAGCTCTTTAAAACAAGAATACTGTAGGAAATAGCTATTTCTCACAGAGGAATGAAAAGATAGTCTTCCCAAGACAAAATCTGGAACATTTCACCACCATACCACTCTAAAGATGCTAAATAATTTTTCAGTGTTGACTTCATGGTCCACTACACTGCTGAATTTATTTGTTTGTTTGTTTGTTTGTTTACTTCTTTTTGGTACCAGGGTTCTAACATAGGACTTTGGGCTTCCAAGGCAGGCAATGAATCACTGAGCTAAATATCTGGTCCTTACACTGCTGCATTTTGACTTTAATTCTCAGAGTTGATACAGCAGTCTGCGCCATCCCCTGCCTGCTCTGCCACCAGCTCCAGCAAGGAAGGTAGCCACGTGGGCACCCTAAAAACACCCCCAGAACAACCCCCACCCTGTGCTCTCAGACCTCCTGACTGGGCCACTCCTTGAACCCACTCTGCAGAAGCATTAGTGGCCATAAAGGGTATTTTTCTGACCTCCCAACCATGAACACCTTTAAAGAAAGGGCAGGAGAAACCTGTGATAGAACTGTGTGAAGTTCAACCATGCAGGTCAGGGAACTCAATTTACACTTTGTGGCCTGAGGTCAGTCTGAGTCGTGGGGATCTGCCATTGGCTAGCTGAAATTAGGGGACTTCTTACTGCACATAGCTGTGCACACAGTATATTATGACAGCAGAAAAAGTCTGAAAGAGGCCCTTCAAATTATTATTTTTTCTCTCTTTTCCTCATTCCACACTGCAATTTCTTTCTTTTTTCTGTCCTCTTTCTCTAACTCAGTCTCTTCTCCACCATATTATCCCTCATCTCCCTTTGGATTCCTGCTCCTGCCCTAACTCAGACTTCTTGTTTCACCATTTTTAATTTTTTTCTTTATGTTCTTTTCTTCTGTCATTTTACCTCATTCATAGGTAAGTAGTTTCAAGGAAAAGAGAGCCCCTGTTATTGTTAAGGGGATATATTCTTGTCATTATTCTTGCACTCTGTCTGTCCCTTTTGAAGTCAATGGTTTCATAAAGACTGTATGGTCATTCTAGGTCCTCTGGCATGACTTGAAACCTACTCTAACACTTTCACTTATCTATTCCTATTGACCTAACACTGTCTAAGCTGCCATCCTAAATGGTGAAGATGCTATATTGAAAAGCGTATCTACTGCAAACATATTTTGAGTTGCTTCTTGATTTTAATGCAATTCACATGGTATAAATGTGATACATTAATGACCACCATGAGTGGTCAAATTGCAAGTTGTGCTTTACCCTATTGTGCTGCTGAATATATCTAAAGGGATAAAGGATTGTGATTGATATAATGAGTGGTGTTCTCTGATATTATGAAAATGAGAAAGTCTGTGAGGCATTAGAGACTCAAAATCAAAAGCACAACTATATTGGAAAGATTTAAGTAATAACCCAGAAATTAAATCAAGAACAACCCAACAACAAAAACAAAAATGAGAAAACACTTAAGCAAGACCCAAAGACAAACTTCCAGTTCATCATTGGCAAAGAGTAGGGCAAATGAGGATGAAAGGTCTGACAGTGAAAAATCAGGACACACCAAACCCATAGCACAGGAAGTAACAAAACACATCATTCATGCCCTTTAAAAATTCACAACAGAAATAATTTCCCAGATAACCATAGAGAGGGTGAGCAAAATGGAAGTCATGATTTGAGACTCTAGAACAGAAACTGACAAAAAAATACATAAACTCAGGACCATGATAGATACTGAGAAAAAAAAAGATATGAATGTCCAACAAGGAAATAAATGGAATCCATAAAACAGATTCAAACAGATATCCAGAAGATTAAAAACTCTACTGAAAGTGTATGCAACAGAATGAAAGATTGTGAAGATAGAATTTCAGATATAGTGGATAGGATTGCAATCAGTGACTGTGAAAAGAGAGGTCTCTTAAAAACAGGAAGGGATCATAACAAATAGATTCAACAACTTCTAGATAATGCAAAGAAGAATAACATAAGACTGATAGGAATCCATGAAGTAGCAGGAGAAAAGACAAATACTTTAAACAGCTGTTCACAGAATTAATCACAGAAACTTCCCAAACAGAAGGGAAGAATTAGACATAGACATGACTGAGGCATACAGAACTCAAACTACACATGATCAAAAAAAATTCTACACTTAGACATATAATAATCAAGATCCCAGAAACCCAACAGAAGAACAAAATACTACAAGCAGTAAGAGAAAAGGAAAAAAATCACATGCAAAGGAAAGCCCATCTGAATCACAGCAGACATTTCAACACAAACCCTCAGATCAAGGAGATCCTTGTAAATTTCAAACCAAAACTCATTAAGAGAGACAAAGAAGGCCACTTCATCCTTGCAAAGGGAACAATTAAACAAGAAGAGATGACAATCATAAACATATATGCACCAAATATTAATGCCCCCAACAATATAAAACAAATATTAAGTAACATGAAAAACCAAATAAGCAATAATACAATTCTGTGGGGAATTTAAATACCCCATTATCACAAATATATAGATCATCTAGGCAGAAAATCAACAATGAAATAATAGAACTGAACCAAGCTTTTGAACACATGGACTTATTAGACGTTTATAGAGTGTTCCACCCCACAAAATCAGAATATACATTCTTTTTGGCTGCATATGGGTCATTCTCCAAGATAGATCACATACTAGATCACAGACTAGGTATGAAAAAATGCAAAAATATTGAAGTTATTCCTTGTGTATTATCAGATCATACTGCAATCAGGCAGGAGATCAATAGCACATGACACTGTAGAAACTTCAAAAACACATGGAAACTGAATGATACTCTCCTGAACAATCAGTGGATCACAGAGGAAATTAAACAAGAAAACAAACAGTTTTTACAAATAAATGAAAATACCAATAAAACATACGGAACCTATGGGACACCATGAAAGAAGTTCTACGGGGAAAATTGATAGCACTGAATGCCCACAGTAGGAAAACAGAGCAAGCTCAAATAAACAACCTAATGATGAATCTTAGACTCCTAGAAAAACAAGAGCAACAAAAACCCAAAGTTCAAACAAGAAAGGAAATTATAAAGACTAGCACAGAAATCAGTGCAATGGAAAGTAAGAAAATGTTACAAAAAAATAAATGAAACAGAGAGTTGGATTTTTGAAAGAATAAAGAAAATCAATAAACCCTTAGCTAATCCTACTGAAAAAAGGAAAGAAAAGGTTGAGCTCCATGGAATAAGGAATGAAAAAGGTGAAGTTACAACAGATCCCACAGAAATCCAGAAGATCATTAATACCTACTATGAGAACCTATATTCTAATAAAATGGAAAACACAGAAGAAATAGACAGATTTTTAGATACTTATGTATTACCAAAGTTGAACAAAGAAGAAAAACAATTTTAAACACCACCATTACAATCAGTGAAATTGAAAATATAATTAAAAATTTACCAGCCAGCAAAGAAAAGCTCAGGTCCTGATGGATTCACTGCTGAATTTTACCACACATTTACAGAAGAAGTACTGCCTTTACTCTCCAAACTTTTCAATGAAATTGAAAAGGAAGCAATACTTCCAAATTCATGTCGGGAAGCAAGTATCACTTTGATTCCCAAAACAGGGAAAGACACAACTAAAAAACAAAACTACAGGCCAATCTCCTTAATGAAGATAGATGCAAAAATCCTTAACAAGATGTTAGCAAACAGAATACAGAGGATCATCAAGAAGATCATACATCCTGACCAAGTTGGATTGATTCCAGGGATGCAAGGATATTTCAACATACATAAGTGAATAAATGTAATACATTATATTAACAAAGTCAAGCACAAACACCATATGATCCTCTCAATAGATGCAGAAAAAGCATTTGAAAAAATTCAACACCCATTCATGATAAAAACCCTGCAAAAAATTGGAATAGATGGTCTCTATCTCAATTTAACAAAGGCTATCTATTAAAAACCAACACCCCGCATCATATTAACAGCCCAAAACTGAAAACTTTCATGTTAAAATCAGGAACAAGATAAAAATGCCCACTATCACCACTCCTCTTTGATACATGTCTGGAAACATTAGCCACAGCAATTAGACCAGAGAAAAAAATTAAAGCAATAAAGATAAGAAAGGAAGAAGTTAAACTTTCATTATTTGCTGATGATATGATACTCTACATTGAAGACCCAAAAATTTTTACCAAAAGACATCTACACTTAATTGACAGATTCAGTAGAGTAGCTGAATACACCGTGAATACCGAAAAATCAATAGCCTTCTTGTATATAAATAACAGACTCATTGAGAGAGAAATAAGGAAACAATTCCCTTCACAATAGCATCCAAAAAAAAAAATAAGTATCTAGGAATCAATCTAACAAAAGAAGCAAAAGTTTTCTACACTGAAAAGTACAACACTGTTTACAAGAAATTGAAGAGGATATTAAAAAATTGAAAGATATCTCCTGCTCATGGGTAGGAAGAATCAACATAGTGAAAATGGTCATACTACCAAAACAGCTATACAGATTCATTGCAATGCCAACTGAAATTCCAACACTATATTTCACAGAAGTATAAAAAATAATCCAAAAATTCATTTGGAAACATAAGAGACCTAGAATAGTAAAAGTCATCCTGGGCAACAGACACATGGCAGTGGATATAACAAGTCCTGATTTGAAACTATATTACAAAGCCACTATAATAAAAACAGCATGGTGCCAAAGAAACAGACCTGAGGATCAGTGGAACAAATTGTAGGACACAAAAAGAATTCCAGATGGACTCAGCTACCTCAGTTTTGACAAAGGAGTTGAACATCCTCAGTGAAGGAAAGATAGCTTCTTCAGTGAATGGTATTGGAAAAACTGGATTTCAACCTGCCAAAGATTAAAACTGGACCCTTATCTTTCACTGTGCACTAAATTGAAATCCAATTGGATTAAAGATCTAAATATTAAAACAGAAAAACTAACCTTGCTGGGAGTTAAGTTAGGCAGAACTCTAGAGGACATTGGCATAGAAAAAGACTTTATGAACAAATCCTCAGTAGCATGAGAACTATCAGAAAGAATCAACAAGTGGGATCTCATCTTCTTAAGAAGCTTCTGCACTGCAAAAGAAACTGTCAACAACTGAGACAACCGCCAAAGTTGGAAAAAAATTTTTCCACCGGCTCCTCAGACAAAGTACTATTTATTATCCAGAATATATAAAGAACTCAAAAAAGTCAGGCCCCCCAAAAAATATAAAGACCCAATTCAAAAATGGGCATCTCAAATTAACAGATATTTCTCAGACAAAGAAGTAAAAGCAGCAAGTAAATATATGAAAAAATGCTCCACATCACTGGTCATTTGAGAGATGCAGATGAACACAACACTGAGATTCTACTCATGCTGCAAAGAATGGCTGAAATCAAGAAATCAAACAATAACAAATATTGGCAGCAATGTGTGAAGAAAGGAACTCTTCTCTTTTGTTTGTGGGAGTGCAAACTGGTGCAATCACTATGAAAATCAATTTGGAGATACCTCAAAGAGCTGGGACTATAGGTTCCATTTGACCCAGCTATCCCTCTCCTAAATATCTTTCCAAATGAACTAAATGAATCATATCTCATTGATGTATGAACACCCATGTTTATAGCAGCACAGTTTCTAATAGCTAAAACTTAGAAACAGGCTATTTGCCCATCAGTTGGAAACTGGATAAAAAAATGTGATTTGTCTATAAAATGGAATATTACTCAGCCATAGAAATGAGAAATTAGAGTCATTCATAGCAAAATGGATACATATTGAGGATATACTCCTAAGTGAAATAAATAAGTCACACATTTGTAAATACCGAATAGTTTCTCTGGTGTGAATAAACTGTAATAGTACATAAGATCCTAATGAGATAACTGACATTGTGAAATGGGAAGAAAAGGTGTAAAGGTGTAGGGAAGATGGGATGGGTAGGGGAAGGGTAATTAGGGAAAATAAAAAATATGAGAAAATGAAAAGATGGAAATAAAGTGGTTGTATATGGGGTGTGGAGGAGGGGTGATGGGAGGGCAGGGACAAGGGGAAAAAATGAGAAACAAGACCTGTCATGTACAGGTACAAGATTCTAACAATGAATGTAACTCTACTGTATCCCTAAAATGTACCAATAAACAAAATTAAAAGTAAGAATAATTCTCAGAGTCCATAGGTGGTTTGTGTAGGTTATTTGTTCATAAAATAATGATAAATTAAATTATTCTTTAAAAATAAAGATACATTAAATTATTTTTCACCTTTTCATATCTCTTTTAATTTTTTCTATTTTGTTTTTGGTCTAGCAAGTGATCTGATAATAATAAAATTCTCCAAAAACAAAAAAGAATAAAACCAGAAGGTTAACAGTGTATATTCTTCTTTTGTTCATGATTTAAAAAGGAAAGGTTTCAGATTTTCTTCACAGTATGATTTTGGCCATTGGCTTGTCCTAGGAGGCTTTTATCAGATTGAAATAGAAACCTTCTATGCCTATTTTCTGCAGTGTTTTTAAAATCATGAATAGTGTTGCATTTTGTCAAAGGCTTTTCTGCATCTAATAAAATAACCATGTGCTGCTTGCAATCCTCCAGCCCAAGCAAGAAAGGCCAGCCAGATATTTCTCCCACTGTTCTGCTTTGGCCCCCACAGATCTGCATCCATCCCCTGACTGCTCTGACACCAGCACCATCAAGGAAGGTAGCTTTGCAGGTGCCTTTGAAACACAGCCCACCACACTGGCCCATCCATACTCTCAGACCTCCTGATTTGGCCAGTCCTTGGACCCACCCTCCAGAGTCATACATAGTTATAAAAGTTATTTTTCTGAGACCCAACTTTGAACATGTTTAAAGAAAGGGCAGGGGAAACCTGTGATAGAACCCTGCAGATTGGGGAATTCAATTTAGGCTTTGTGGCCTGAGGTCAGTCTGAGTCGCAGGGATGTGCCATTGGCTAGCTGAGATCAGGTTCTGCACATGGCTGTGCACGTGGTATATTATGACAGCAGAGACAAAGTCTGAAAGTGGCCCTTCAAATTATTATTTTTTTCTCTATTTTCCTCATTTCAATCTTCAATTTCTTTCTTTTTTCTGTCCTTTTTCTCTCACTCAGTCTCTAGCTCCACTATATTATCCCTTATCTCTCTTTCTATTCCTTCTCCTGCCCTAACTCAGACTTCTTCTTTCATCATTTTTTCTTTTTTCTTTGTGTTCTTTTCTTCTATCATTTTATTTTTTTTTTCTTTTTTTTTTTTTAATTGAGTTTATTGGTACATTTAGGGATACAGTACAGTTACATTCATTGTTGGGATCATGTACCTTTACATGGCAAGTCTTGATTCTCATTTTTTCCCCTTACCTCTGCCCTCCCTTCACCCCCTCCTCCCCTCCCCATCTACAAACACTTTATTTTCATCTTTTCATTCTCTCACATTTTTTTCTTTTCCCTTTTTGTTCTTCCCCTACGTATCACAACTTCCCTACACCTTTAGCTCCTTTCCTCCCATTTCTAAATGTCAGTAATCTTATTAGAATCTTATGCATTGTTGCAGAATATTCACACCAGGG